>NC_139241.1:12868514-12946372 GCF_977018435.1 Lepisma saccharinum | reverse complement strand
CCCCATCTGTGTGTGTATATATATATATATATATATATATATATATATATATATATATATATATATATATAAAAAAGAAAGGTAAAGTATTCCCCTGTGCACAGCACCACGCCATTAGGCGTATAGGGGGTGTGGCGGTAACGCCCCACACTTTCTTGATTCGGTCGTGAGTGGGGTGATGTGATCAGCATCACGCCCCTGACCGCCTTTACCCCCCAGGGTTTCCCCCAGGTACCCATGTTATTCGACGCTGGGTAGGCGCCGGGGCCACTTCCACCGTTAGAAAAGTTCCCGGATTTGAACCGGCCGGGGATCGAACCCGGGACCCGGGACCTTGAGCATGGTAGTCAGACGCGTTACCGACTGAGCCACCGCGGCCACTATATATATATATATATATATATTTACTTGAGAAAGTTATATCAATACAAGTTACTACTACAAAGAAGTTTTGATTTGGTTTATTTTACTTTGCTTTTCTGCCACTTTTTCTAATCGCAAAGATGAGGATGATTGATGATGTGATGAAACTGATGAAGGGACACGCACAAGGAACACCCATGCCCAGGTTGGGATTCGAACCCTTGGCCCCAATGTTAACAAATATTATTATATTATTTGTAGAAAACTCCCTCTCTCTCTCTCTCTCTCTCTCTCTCTCTCTCTCTCTCTCTCTCTCTCTCTCTCTCTCTCTCTCTCTCTCTCTCTCTCTCTCTCTCTCTCTCTCTCTCTCTCTCTCTCTCTCTCTCACACACACACACACACACACACACACACACACACACACACACACACACACACACACACACACACACACACACACACACACACACACACACACACACACACACACACACACACACACACACACACACACACACACACACACACACACACACACACACACACACACACACACACACACACACACACACACACACACACACACACACACACACACACACACACACACACACACACACACACACACACACACACACACACACACACACACACACACACACACACACACACACACACACACACACACACACACACACACACACACACACACACACACACACACACACACACACACACACACACACACACACACACACACACACACACACACACACACACACACACACACACACACACACTCACTCACTCACTCACTCACTCACTCACTCACTCACTCACTCACTCACTCACTCACTCACTCACTCTCTCTCTCTCTCTCTCCCCCCCCCCCCTAAAGCCTCCCTGCTAATTTACCTCAGCATTTATATCGTATTTATGAATATTGTGTGGAAAATTTTATCTTATTGCTGTTACCACTATTAATTAATTCTTGTGATTGCAGCTAATCTAGGTGTATAATTTCAAATAATAAAACTTAGTATTATAAGATGCTATAGAAACACAATTTGTAAAATGTAATATGAAAGGCAAGTGCTAGTGAATAAAACCCACAGTACCTAGTGTGTATTCCCGATTTTTTCTTTATATGTGGAAATAAGCTCAAGACATGGCACTGGCCTACATGCATTAACGATTAGCAATTTCTATGGAAAATAGATTATTCTAAATGGTTTCACATACAAAATCTTCTATTCTATCCATTCTCCTTTTTGACTGTAGTAAACATTCACTGGTAAAAGGTTGGAAGCAGTCATTTGTATGAATTAAAGATTGGTTGAAAGAATATCACGAAGAAATAAAAGAACATTTTCAGAAAAATATGGCTGGTCCATGTGTGTTTATGTAGATGGCCCAGAGTATACATCGCTGTTGAGACAAGTATCCTTACTCCCAAGGACAGTCCTTCTTTTGATAGGTTGCAAGAGTTCTTTCTGGTATGCTTCAGCTTTTAGTATGTTGGGATGTGAAAAAAAAATAGATGCCAGTGGCAGTGTGGTCTTGATGTAAGATGTAGCATGAAAACGAGTTTTCACTCTAATATGTTACGTGAGTATATATATTGGTATAGCCTCTATGCTTGGAATAGAGTAGGGATGGCCTAGTAAAAACGATAGTAAAATCAGAGAATCAGGATTTCCGAGGGCATTTGGATTTTGAATGGAATCCAGATTTCGAATTCAATCCATCCTGGCTCACGCTTATTTTAAATATTTAAATAGCACGTAACTAAGTCTACTGAATACATTTGCAGCTAATCCCAAACTGAGAAAGAGGAATAGTTGGCTAACTGAAAAGCAATGTAATCAGTGTTGTTGCAGTAGTATTGTGCAACAGTTCTTTGTTTTGGCCAAACATGCCCACATTGCTCGATGGTTCCTTATCTGTCGTAGCAGTTGCACAAGAGCAATATTTGGATAGATAGGACAAGTTCGCGCTTCAGTTTAATGCGCAAGCACTTTCTGACGCCGAAAGAATATAATCATTTGCATCTGCTTCCTGAGATAGCATGCTTCGGAGCTCAAACAATGAAATCGTATACAACACAAAATGTCATATATATTTCTATCTGCTTTCAACCAAACTTTTCTTGGTCTCATGCTTTTCTTCAGCACCCCTTAATTTTCGTCTGCATCTGCCATGTTACGTTAGGTATGACTTACTAAACCTTTGTTGTCACATTGGAGTAACACCGCTGTCATTGTAGACAACAGACATTGATCGTAATCTGAAAGAGAACCTGCATTTGCTTTCCTCTATTAGGGGCAGGGGAGTCTCTACAATTATTAGTGGCTGTTGTCTTTCTTCCACCATTATTATTATTTTTTGTTAAAAATTTCTTTTTCTTTTTTAAGACACAGTATATGGTCATTGGCGTGCATAAACAAGCCTTGTTCATTTAAAATTACAAAACATGTGCTTGTAGTGGCCAAAACAAACAAAATTGAAACAAGTCACTAGTAGTGTTCAGTTTCATTGGCATATTTTCATAAAAGCCAATTAAATGTTCATTGGTATTTGATGTAATGGCTAAAGAATGCATGTTTTATTTATTTTAATCATCACACCCCCAAAATTTCATCCTGCGCCCCCTTAGTACACCTACATGATTAATACTGACACCATATCATACGTACAAAAAAATATTCAGATTACAACTGATCTCATCTACCAACTTTTTGTTAACCTGTACCAATTATTTTATGGTCAAAAATGAAAACCTGAAGTAATGCAATCATTTCATAAAAGAAGAGAAATCTACTCTATTACTAAGCGCAGTCGGCTTCTTTCATGTGCGGTGCCAGAAAATTTTGACCGGCTGGGCAGGAGCCAAATACTGATAAATTAGGGTTGGCAGTTTGAGTTTCACCACAGATATTACTTCGCCCTCTCTCGAATTCCTTTGTATTTCTTTCACCTTTTCTCATTGCTGTTGTACGTCTTATTTTTCCCTTCCACCATTTTTCTCTGCTTGTATTACCCCGTCCCCCCTCTCTCTGTGTTTTAAATGAACATCTTCTTGCACGGGTAATCTGTTCACCAAATCTTTTGATTAAAATTCTCTCCATCCCCTCCAGTCTAGAAAAAAGTAGCGAAAGTAACCGATGTCGTCACCTGTTGTAAAGCCTCTTGGCTATCATTCCTATCTTTCCTGTCGGATCCCACTTTAAACTGTAGGTCCAGTCCCGATTAGCCTTACTGTGCATAAAGTGGACTTACAACACCAAATCAATCAATCTATCTTTCCTGTGTGAATCTTGATATGGCCTCCCCTACTTCTCTCATTTATGTGTTCCTTTCCTGATGCCCTTCAATTGCTCAGTATGTACTTCGCTTTGTACAGTCATGGGCACTTCTGGGTTGTAATGATTCCATTGAAAGTTAATGGAATTGTTATAACCCAGAAGTGTCCGTGACTGTACAGGGGATATTTTATCTTAACCCTTTAAATTAAGAAGAAATTTATCATAGCCCATACTTTGTTAGTTGAACGACATATTACATTAATTGATTTGATTTATTTGTTGTATTTAACTTCGCTTTTCTTCCACTTTTGGCTAATCACGAAGATGAGGATGAATTGTGATAAGATGAAGCAGACGAAGGGACAATCACAAACACACATGGGCAGATCGCAAAACCACAAAAAAGCTCCATGTAGGATTGTACTGGCTGTGAGTCCAGACGCCATAGTTTCGTTAGTCTGCTAAATGCAGTCCAGGGTGTACTACGTGGGAGACAGTCTGACATTGGGTTGGTAGATTAGAGTATATTGTTAAATTCATGAGACAATTATTGAAAATATGGATCGAAGCCCATTTTCCCTCCGAAATTTGCTTTCCCTCTGTAATTCGTTATCCTTCCAGAACCTGTCTTGCCTCCTTAATTCTTCTCGCTCTGAAATCTGGATCACCTCCAAAATCTGGATAGTATATTTCCCGAATCCAGGTTTCAAATATTCCGGAATCTGGACTCCGAATTTTTTTTGGCCATCTCTAGTATAGAGTCTATATAGACCATGGGAAAGTGAATGCTAATGAATAAAAAATAGTTCAAATTTCACCACCAGATGGGAATATGATGCTGATATAACAACAGCCAGAAGTCGGACATGAAAAACTTTTTTTGAGTGTATGTCAGTACAGCAGTGTTCAATATGTGCACTGTGTCAATGTGAATGACCCTGTGTAAGTGTAAGACAGCGTAATCAATAATTCAGCAGTAGGATGTTTGTTGGTCACTGCTCACCAGACATCAGTGACATATTTCCACCTGGTAGTTAAAATTGGAACGGTTTGTTTCATCAGTATTCGCTTCTCCATTGTATCCATGGTGCCTGTACCAAGTTTCACATTAATCTGCTGCTTTGAATAGGCTCTAGAGGGCTATGAGTAGAAGAACTTTAATTATGACTACCTGGTACAACAACTATAGGCATTCTATTTCCAGGATTGTTCTCTTGTAAGCTTTCCTCTTGTTATTTACAGGCACCTGATGAGCAGTCGTTACATAATCTCCAATCTAAACTTGAAGAAGCAGGTGTGAAGCATAAGCTTTGGATTGAGCAACCAGAGAACTTTCCAACGTGTCTTGTTGTGAAACCTTACCCAAAGGAGGAAGTGCAGAAATATTTTAAGAAGTTTAGGCTTTATAAAGGAAGTTAGAATGTAATTATATAACTGAACAACATCAGTTGCATTTTCTTTCTTTTCATTTACCCATGGAGCCAGGCACGTAGCCAGGGGGGAGGGGCTGAAGCCCATCCCCCCAAAATCCTACAATTATTTAATTTGAATAGTGTATATTGGTAAAAAAATTTACTTTCTAGCAGGATGTTTAATAAGTTGTAATGTACTGAGAAATTAATCCTCGTGGCATCTACAGCCCCCCCCCCCCTACTGTTTCACCTTTAGATGGCAGCTGCTGGTAATGCATGATCCCCTCCGAAATAAATTTCTGGCTATGGACTTGCTTGTAGGACATACTTCAAAGTAAACCCATTGCAATTGCACAAATTTAATGCAGTGATTCTACTATTCTGAAAGTCCCCTTTTTAGAAATGGTGGTGCCACCAGCCTCCATGGCAGAGTTGTCAGCACAACACACTACGAAGCCAGAGATCGCAGGTTTGAACCCTGGGTAGCACATGGATGCATTGTTGCATTTGTTTCATCATCTATTTCATCAGTTCATTATCCATTCTCATCATTAAAATTAATCTAAGAGGTAGAAAACTACATAAAATATCATATTTTAAACCATACTTTTTTGCAAAAGATGGATGTGTGACCACACTATCTGAAGTCTTTTTTTTAAAAAAAAATAACAATATTGTGCTGGTATTACCAGTACTTAAAAATCATTTTCAATACCAAACTGTCTTTGATGCATGGAATACTCATGAATGTACCGGGTGATCCGTTTGAGATGTCAGAAAAGTAAACCTTTATACACAAGAGGTTAATGTACGTATCTCTGAGCAGCTTGTTGTAATATAAGCACAAAGGATGTAAGTTTCGAATGAGTGGAGGTTACTGACTTCAGCTGCGTAGCGGCAGTAGCATGCATGTAATACTCGAAAACTTTGCATACCATACGATATACTGTGTGCGCTGTTGTGCTGTGATCACCACCTTTGTTACCATGCACATTAGCGCCACCTGTGGCTGAAGTCTGTAAACCTCCACTCATTCGAAACTTACATCCTTTGTGCTTATATTACAACAAGCTGCTCGGAGATATGTACATTAACCTCTTGTGTATAAAGGTTTACTTTTCTGACATCTCAAACGGATCACCCGGTACATTCAAATTGAATATAGCCCAAATCGACACGCATCATTTCCTGACAGTTTTGTGAACATTTATCCAGTCTTGAAGAAAAAGTACACATTACTTTGTTAATTGATTTTTGCATTACAGTCTAAATATTACACCTGAGAAAATTTACTACTCTGTTGCATGGTATGACTTACAAAATTTAATATTCTGTGTCCAAAGATTCTGCACCACTATGAGCGTCCGGAAGCCTTGGCCCCCCCTGGAAAATGAAAGTCAACCAAAAATTATGTATTTCACACATATAATTTCATTTTAGCCACAAGAATATGTGTTAATTATTGCATGAACATCATAAATTCAAATTTAAGCAATATTTTTTTAGGGAACAACACTTATGTTGCAGAAAATGTGCCTTGTTTGCCCCCCCTGGAAAAAAAATACCTTCCTTGCCCCTCCCTGAAAAAAATCCTGCAGACGTCCATGTGCACCAATATCGCTGTTTTCATTACCGGATGCACCAAAGCAATGATTAAGTGATGAAAGGTTCTAAACCAACTTTTGAACTCAAAAAACAGGGTGAAATGTGGTAACTGAAATAGTGGGGGGGAAATACCAGTTCCATCATTCATCACAATGTCTTCCTTTCAAATCAGAATCATTTCAATTGCATTTTCAGCATGGGAACAGGCTGAAATCACAAGGAACCATGTCTGGAGAGTAGAGACCATTGGGAACAATGTCTGGCATTGAAATCCTAGATCAGGTTCTCTGGTGCTTGATTAAAAGAGAAACCTTTTGTTTTGTATTGTGTATTTCACCATCACCAGAACATTTACCTTCTCTGCCCCTGTTCCTCGGTACCTCAGCATACTTTCGCATGAGGGGTTTTAACAGCATGCAAGAACTATCGGAGACCTCTAGGGGTGGTGGAAATTATAGATGTATACATGCATAACAAGATAAAGTTTGTGAACTGTAGTCAAACAACAACGTCATACTAAGCTGAAGGTCGGCGATCAGGAGTAAGTTTTTGAAGGACTAATGATCAAGACATTCACAGAAGTATGAAAAGCTTATTAACATGAGGAACAACAAGGAACAATTGAAATTTGCTAATCTGAAGAATTGGCCAAGAATTATCATAATGCAGCTACCAGTTGCATTACCCCAACAGTATTATTAGTCTGTGCATATCCATTAAAATTGCTTGTTCGGAACTAGGCTTGCCAACTTAAAGAATACAATTCTGGGAGATTTCTTTCCAACCTTCAAACTCTTTAGAATAAAATGTTCTGAAAGACTATAAGTTTGTTTGGTTTTCAATAACAAATTTCTTCGCCCGGCAAATGCAAATGCAAATTATGCTCCCTTTCTTTTCACTTGAATTGAAGTAAAGAATTTAATCTCTATTGAAATATTTTAGGGGAAGCAAATTTGTCTAAAATAACCATGAGGTAGCAAAGTTAAATTAGAAAACCTATTTTTTTAAAATATGTAAAAATGTAATAAAATGTCCCTCCGCAGTATGAGCTCTTAATGCTAAGCCTTGTCTATAAGAAAAATAAACTGCCTTTCCATCTCCCCCCTCCATCAGTTTGGCACCCAATTGCTGTCACTGTTACTTATACTTAGATAAAATGAACAATAATAATAATAATAAAGAAACGAAAGCAGAAGGAAACTGAAAAGTGCAGAATACTTTTTACAACCGCATAACCAAGTATCAGCTTCGTACCCTGAATCACAAAATCGGCGCACTTTATTTTTCGTTTCTGTTACTATGCCTGCTAGAGAAGGAAGGGGGTGGGCCTACCTACATCCACAAGTTTCTTCTTGGCAGCAAAATCCTTGCTGGATAACGGCGTCTGCACCAAGTTCTCCACCCCACTGCACAATCACACTCGTTTTATTCCATAATGCACTTCACTGTCACACAACAGCACAGGGCCGACAGTCCACTTTGAATAGATGGAATTCGCAAAAGCAATACCTCGACAACAAGAACGGGGAAACAAAAAGAAACCAGATCCAAAATTGGTCACTGCTCAAAGCAGTGATCTTTCGGACTGTGAGGGGAATATCCCTTTCGGATATAAATAAATTCCCTCCCTTGCCTTAAAATTCCCTATATTTAGTAAAAAAAAATACAATATTAATTATAAAAGAAATGCTCACTAATTGTAGGGACATATTCAGAAATTTCTATCAAAGGACATGTAAGTGCTTTCTTAGGATAATGTAAAAGCAAATCTAGCACCTAAAAGAACATAAACAGGCTTTTTGAATGCTGTTCGAAGAGTGTTTGAATCATGGACTACGTAATTAATAATGTTTGAGTCACATTTGACATGAGATTTGTAAAAAAGGTTCAATCTTCAGCTTTCATTAACATTTATTTATTTATTAATTTTTGCACTTTTTAGCTCAATTATTACCAGCTGAGTTCATACATAAACGGAAAACAGAGATCTTAATATTTCTGATGTTTATGCTCTCCTACAAGCTAAAAACAGAAACAAGAATTTAGCACATCAATGTGTATCTAGTTTTCCTGTATCCCGCTCATTTTTAGCTTTCTCCTTTTTTTCCTTCCTGTTAGATTTTTGCTTCAGAATTCCCTGTTCCTGGAAAAAACCTCCTTGAAGCACCACCGGCTCAAATTTCCTTTGCCGTCAACCATTCATACCCGACAACGCTGGATCCCCTCCTCTTGCAGGACCTGTGTCTCGCTGGCGCGTATTCAGTGAAGCCAACCTAAGCATAATGGTGCTAAATCTCGCACAAGTTTAAAAAGTCGTTTGTAAGTTGGGGATATAAATAAAACAAGAGGACCAATTTTCGTTCTGGTTGAATTTTCTCAAACTTTTCACATATAACGTCGAACCTGGTCAAACCCATGCCGTTGGTTGAACCATTTGAATTTGTATTTATGTTTTTGTTATAAATTAATATTAATAATATGAAAATCACAGAACAATTTAGTAGTATGCAGCACAATTTCGGAGTTTAAAAGACACCATCGATGTCCAGAAGGGACAAGGCAAGGAGACTTCCTGAAAAATGAATGTCAACCATTTTCACACATACAATTTCATTTCAGTCACATCAAATTGTTAATTATTGTAATGGCGTTGCAGAAAAATGTTAACTTCAAATTAAATTATTATATTTTAAGAAGGGAAATATACCTAGTTTACCCCAACCCCTAAAAAAAAACAAAAAAAAAACCTGCTTAATCCTCCCTGGTCGAAATACTGTGGACGTCCATGAACAACACTTTTTCTAAACATGAGGTTTGCAATGCTACTGTAAGCCTGTGGCCGTAGGTTTATAAACGTAGGGTTTGGCCCGCTCTTCTCCCTATATTCCTTGCTCTTCTCCATCCAGATACGGCAGGCACTGCTCCTTCGCGGTCAGAAATTTGTAAGGCAACGTTCAGATGGCTTACAACTTTCCGCAAGCAGAAGGCGGGAGTTCCCATGTGCCCCCTGGTGCTGAAGTGTTGCAATCTAACAAACAGGATCTCGAAGACTGGTATCGGGCCGAGTTCAACTTTGAAGTTTTTACGAATTTTACCATATAATTACATACATTTTACTAGAACTAATAAAGTGTAAGCCCAGCTTACACGGCTTACATGGACGCTCAGCACCTGCCTACAAACTATACCACCATGGTATAGTATATAATAAGATTTTAATCCATGGACTGCAGCTAAATATATTTAACAAATAGATGAGAAAAGTTGGTTTGTCAGTGGTATACTTGGTAACCTGGAGAAAACGCCTCTGCATGTCCCCCGCCCCTTCTCTTTCCAAAATATTATTTTGCAACTTTTGAGCCTTGGTCTTCAGCAGTTTGTTGGACAGTCAGCTGACCAATCTTCCATGATCAAATTGCATCTCTTGTCAATGACTTCTGGACAGTGATCAGAACGCTACATTTTAAAAGTAGCTTCGCTACAGCTACAGCTACTCTTCCAAAATGTAGCTTCGCTACAGCTACAACTACATTTAGCAAAAAGTAGCTCGCTGCGCTACTCATGTGCGCTACTCGCTACTTCGCTACTTTTTGCGCTACTTCTGCATAAAAAAAATAAAAACAACCATATGGGTATCAAAAAGTCTCCTACTACTGGTAAATAGATTCTGTTATTTATTATCATGATCCCAGTCATTCAATAATTTTGATAGCAGTGTTACTTCAGTTACTTATTGTTACTATAGTTTTTGAGAATACCATACCAATGCAAGTGGCATATCAATTCAAAAATGAATATTGCAATTAGGGTGTTACCCAAATTAATGATTACAACTATACACAAATCAAATTTGGTAGGATTACGTATTTATGTTCACATCAACATATTTTTCTTGAGAATAAATATTTATTTTTTTATAGACTGATATGAAGACAGCATTTTGAATGAAAAGTACCTGGAGCCCTTTACTACAAAAGAGACCCAGGTTTGATTCCCAGTAGAGGCACATAGTGGTTCGGATCCAGACTCGATCAGCTTATCTATGCATAAAATAGACTCAAAACAAAAACTAGGAAAGATGCCAAGTTTGGAGGATGAGATCCTCCTGCTCCTCCATTCCCCGCACTGCTCATCATTCATCATTCTTCCTCGTTCTCACAATTAGCCGAAAGTGGCAGAAAGCGACTATAGATAAGAAAATATTTAAATAAACCATTCATCCTCATTGTCATGATTGAGAGTAGTGGAAGAATAGATGAGGAAGTAAACAGAAGAGGACAAATGGGTGGTGGACTATATCAAAGCATTCGAAGATTAATATGGAACAGGGATGTACCTATGAAGCACATACTATGTGTCAATAGTAATTACGTAAGGAGCAGAGACTTGGACAATGACAGAGAGAGACAAAATAAAAATGCAGGCAGAGGAGATAAAATTTTTAAGGAGTATATTGGGGAAGACTAGAAAGGATAGACTAAGGAATGAGGAGACCCTCAGACAGTGGGTGTAGTGAAGCTTCAGGACAGAATAGATAAGGCACAGATGAGATGGTTCGGACACATGAAGAGGATGGATGCAGGAAGACTACCAGTAAGAGCTTAGAATGCACAAAGAGTGGGAATAAGGTCAAGGGGGAGACCAAGCTGTCGGTGGAAAGAGCAGATAGTGGAGAGTGTTAGGAGAAGAGGACAAGATTGGAACACCTGAAAAGAGAGGAGTGGTGGAAGATCAGGAAAAAATGGAGAGGCTTGACTTGTATGCTGACCCAGTCAGAGGCAGGAAACGGCAAGGGATGATGATGATGATGTCATGATTAGCAAAAGTTACAGAAAAGTGACACAAAAGTAGGAGAAATACATAAATTTGAAAACTATATATACGTATTAACTAAAGAAAATTGTCGTTTCTGTAGGAAAGTCAATAACTCGTAGACCTACATACTTTTTGCAATATGATAAAATTATTGAGGAAACTGTCGTGTAAACCTGACTGTTCTAAACGTATTGTAATTTTAAAATTTGTGAACAAATACTATCGTGAAAATAATTGTAATTCCAGAAACTCTATCATTCTCGTAACAATAATTTCCTGCTGGTGAGATCCTATATACTGACAATGATCAATACTGTTACCGTACTGGGCCATTTATTGCTGACACTATTCCCTTGTCAGTGCAGTGGAAAATCCATCACTCGTTTTTGCACTGCAAGTTGTGTCTTACACAGCAATTAATGACATTTTGGTGTCTCTTACACCATGAATATCCACAGGATTTGTTCCGGGGGTGACACAAACAAGGCACTTTTTTCCAGTGGTGCAGCAAACGAGGCATGTTTCTCCCCAAAATAGCTATGCAGCTAAAAAGACGTACCTGTTAGCAGGAATATATTCATATATGTCAGTTAGTTATCTGGATATCTGAATTATTCAGCTACTAATTAAATAAATTAAGCAGATATATATAATCTACAATCTAGATAATCTGTACCTCCATGTAATAGACTGTCTTTATGAACCTCCTGCAAAATTAAGGGTTATTGTTGATTTTTTCTGACGCTGTTGCCACATTCAAAATTCACCTCAAAATCCTGAGAAAAAATGTAGCTGTAGCGAAATTTTCGCTACAACTACAGGAATTTTGTAGCTTCGCTACCGCTACAACTACAATTTTCAAAATGTAGCGTCGCTACAGCTACAGCTACAAATTTTGTAGCTAGCTATAGTAGTGACGCTACAAGTAGCTCGCTACTTCTGACCACTGCTTCTGGATTTCTACCTATTGACAACCTGCTGGAAATTTGATCATCCTAAGTAGAACTATCTTTAAACATTTAAACTTTTCTTTAATTTCTGTAACTCCTGTAGCAGTTATGCTGAAATTCTACTGAATCTTGCAAATTGTTTCAGCTTGGATGTCATCTGATTTTTGTCAAAACCTGATGCGGTAACATTTCTCCATGAGGGAACGAGCATACGTTACAGACAGACAGACACTTAAGCATGCATGCATATGTACGTATGTTGGTACCAAAATCTGGTCCTCACAAGCAAATCGTTGCAAAAAGACCATTAGAAGCCTCCAATCACTGCCCTTAAATTTATGAGGAAGGATAATGGAATTACCTAATAGAAAATTTGAACATGAACCTGATGCATAGAATCTTGACGTGGACCATATTGTTTTTCAGTGCAATGTGTAGGATGAGTTTACTATTTTCCCCACCAGGTGGCAGAAAAATTGCATCCGCGTTACAAAGATAACACACACACAAACATACATCCTTTCATACTAAGGGAATGAGAGACGCGGTAATAGATAATTAAGGTACTCACGTTTTCCGCGAAGCTGTTTTACATTATTTTCTATTAATTTCGGTAGCCAACTGCCACCATCCTTGTTGGAATTTGTTGTGTTGTTGCTTGGTGCATTTCTGTTGTTTTTTCCTAAATCGCCACTACGTGTGCTGCTGTCGCCTGTATGTCTGCGTATATGTAATCTGCTGTTCACCGGTGTTAATTGCAGCAGTAATGGAAGCCAGGCGTGGTGTGCCTGACCACTTTCTATGTTCAGTTCCTGGTTGTAGTGCATGGTGGCGTGTGTTTCTTTTATTTTTGTGTCTATGAGAGTGTGTGCTTTGTATTTGACATGTACTTTCTCAATTTTATGGTTGTGGAATTTGATATGCTTGGCAAGTTTGGTGGTGGGTTGGCCAGTTTTTGCTTTTGATAGGTGCTGCTGAATTCTCTCACTGATGGGCCTGATGGATCTGCCAATGTAATGAGCCTTGCACTCGCATTCAGCATCATAGATACCTGGATTATTGGGGGGGGAGGAAGTACCGTTTATGTTTGTTTGGTTGGTTAGCTATTTTGGAGGTTGGTTTGTGTGCTATTTGGATGTTGCAGGGGCGGAGGGCTTTGGTAAGGTGGTTGGATCTGGTAGGATGGTAGGGAAAGACAAACCACTTTGTTTTGCTACTGGGATCTGGTTGCTATGGTGGAGCTGGTTGTCTGACTTGGATTTCAGCTTTGCTGCACCATGTGGAGAGTTGACATTCAGTATATCCACGTTTTAGTGCCAGTTCCGTGATGGTTGCTTACCTGACCAAATGATTTAAAGGTTGGAAATCAGAAAATCGAGGATTCTATGAACAACACAAACGTCAAGACCAACCAATTATCGATGCAATCAGTGGTCTCGGTAAAGAGATTAAGGGTGTCACAGAACAAAATAAAAATCTCATAAATGAATTGGTACCTCTTACTGCTAAAAAATTATGCAGATTTTTCTCCTACACCATTATCCAGTATTCACACACCTCTGACCCTCCAACAACCACCTATAGCAGCCATAGAAGAACCATAGAAAATCGAGTTGGGTCCCTTGCCAAGGGATTACCTAAGTACTGGAAAATTTGAAAAAGATGAAGTGTTTGGATTGTATCCAACCATGGAGCCCAATGAGAGTGTGGTATGGAAAATTGGGAAATCTAGAGTAACATTCGAAGGGGACAACATAAAAATTAATTTGGGTGGGAAAAACAGATGGTCTAGATATCCTGGCACTCCTGGATTATGGGAGCTCATCACCGAGAAACAACCAACGAATTTTACAGAAGAAGATTATCAGAGTTACTCAGATATTTTGATACTATTTGATGCCTTATATCAAAATAACGATACCACTCAAAATCGTGTTAAATCGAGCAGTGGGGACAAATACAAGAATCTTATTAAACCTATCTGGAACCAATTTAAAACTGGTAGTGGTATCAAACAATACAATACTTTACCTAAAGAATTTGTGTGGGTAGATGATGTTAGAAAACTCATAGATAGATTGCTGGTTATAGCAGGGGAGGAAAATGCTGGAAACAACATCTTTTACAATGAGATAATGGGTATTGTAGACATGATTAGGAATAAACTACCTCATTTTATTGTAAACGATCCCAAAGGTATAGGATACTTAATTAAAATTATTAATACTCTACCTCCTAAATTCTGGAATGTATCAGAGGGTCGAGGTTTGGTTAATGATATTATTAATAAGCTCCCATTTGAGTTACACATACCTGGTTACCAATACTGTGGTCCTGGGACCAAACTTGAGAAACGATTAAAAAGAGGGGACAGGGGGATCAATCCTAACGATGCAGCTTGTAAAGAAGATGACATTGCATACAACATACACGCAGATCCGGATCTGTTTATAAAATTAAGAGTTTCAAGCCCAAAACGTTTACTCATTTCTTCTTTTTCCTATTTTTAGTACAGTACCATCTATTTGTCATATTCGACTCACTGAATGCATTGGAAATTTTGTAAATTTTGAAAGTGAAATATTTCAGAACTGGTGCGTGATGGAGAAAAATTGTTTTCAGATTCTGAATCAGGACCTCGAAATCTATAAGAATCGCTTTAAATTTTGCCAGGGAGGGAAAAAAAAAAGTTCCAATTTGCCGACCAGTGTAATTAGACCCCGATAGCAAATCATTCAGTGGTGTGGCGTGACTTTTTCAAAAGTGTTATCAGAAGTTATTATCCCCCCCCAACAAAAACATGCCTTTGATCTAGATTTTTTTTTTTTTTTTTGCCATCTGCTTAATCACAGCCACAATCACTCCTAGAAAGAACTACCACCCATGAGAGAGTTACCGCGATTCCTCAACACTTTATTTCATTACATAGAGCTTGAACTTAACTGTAGCCTTGTCAACCCTCTGTTTCTTTGCAAAGAGGTGGAAAGGGGAAGAAGAACCACACATTTCTCCGGTCAGTTTGACGTTTGTGCGGTGAGCAGACGACAGAATCCCCTCCTCCAGTGGTGGAAGGGAAGTACAGATGTATGTACTGCTGTTGCCAACTTAGTTTTTTGGAGCAAGGTTTGTCCAATTCACGAATCGCATCAAGTACTTATCTTTTCGTCTATTACGTAAACGGTCACAGTTGTAGTTAAATCCAGCCTTGACTTTCCAGTCTATCTCTTGTTGCTTCAGAGAAATAGTATCCCCATTTTAGGTGGGATTTAGCTCTATTCTGGAAGTCAAATGTGACAACACTTGCTGATCTGGTAGCCAGACTGGTAACTGGTCCCCTAAACAGGCATATGAATAACCCCCTAGCACACTTGCCTCTAAATCTTTCCCCATTCTTCCCTTGCATTGGCGCCCTTTCCTCCTGTTACCTCTTGAGGGGAGCAGAACGGCCTGTCTCTTCTCTTCTGTCGGCTGCAGAAAAAATGTCCTCTGCAATATGCATTCGACTGCAACACTGTCGGTTAATGTATTTAACAATGTTGTTATTGTATTGAAAAAACTTTTTAATTTCTATACATTTTGCTGTTACCGCCATGCACGCCTCTGGTAATAGATGATTGACCCTCCCTTGGAGAGAATGACAGCAGCAATTCGCCGTGCCACTACAAGTCTGTGGATGTAGGTCACATCAAGTGCAAGCCACTCAATCATCAATTGGTCATGAAGTTCAGCGAGGCTCCTTGGATCAGTGGCGTACGCAAGGAGGGGTTACCGGGTTTAACCCCCCCCCCCCCTTGAGCTTTTGAAATATTATGGAAAAGGCTGTAGAAAAAATGGCTAATTTATTATAGTCAAAGATCTGCGACAGTAATATAATAATAACAATAGTCTACTACTAATAATAATAATAATTTGAATTATTATTCCCATGCAGCATGGAGAAAAACTTAACATTCCAAACACAATCTAAGTGGCCGTAAAGTTCAATTTTGCACTTTTTTTTGCAAAACGTCACACGGCGACTCTCGCGAGAATTGTTAAAATTCCTTGCTTTGTCTCAGTGTGCCGACGTTATTGCAAATGTTCTTCTCGGTACTGATTTCACATCTCCTTGTGAACTCTGAAGTGATGCTGAGTCTACATCCACATCATTAAATAATGTTGAAGAAGTGCTTTGTGAATCACCTAGAAGTGATAAATGTGTTAGAATATATATAAACTTACTTTTCAACGAAAACATAAACTCGGTGCAATTTAGCAACACGTATTCTCGCGCTTCATCATCATCCTGGGTGAGTTCCATAAATGTAAATTTCCCTGTGCAATAAATTTAATATATTTGCTTGTTTTTATGGATTTTCTTCACACTTGAAATGTCTCACCTATCATATACAAATAACCGTTGACTAGACAATTATTTCGTAACAAAGAAACAATAAAAATGTAATTTTGTTATATTGCTTTCATAAATATATTTATGTAGATCTCTACTACTTAATAATAGTAGTGATATAAGTAGTAACAGCAGCTGCATTAGTAGTATTATTAGTAGTTATTAAACTAATTAATTAATTAAAGTATAATAAAACAATGGTAATGTGAATTTGTAGAAAGTTTTCAAAATAACCCCCCCTTGATGAAATCCTGTGTACGCTACTGCCTTGGATGCCTATTTCTCTGCTTGACCCATTGTTCCAAGTGGTCCCACAGATTCTCAATAGGATTGAGATCTGGGAAGATGGGAGAGCTCCTCCACATGATCATCGTACCATGCAGTGACAGTTTTGGTCCTATGCACATGACAGTTGTCATCCTGAAAAATTGGTGTGTCCTCAGTTGGATTAAAGGTGAGATGTTGGACAAACGGCAACACTTGTTCGTCCAGACGTCGAATGTAGCTGGTTCAAGTGAATAGTGGCTTCAACCAAAGGACCCATTCTGTGTACAGGGTGTTCGAGAAGTCCCCGTACCCCTAAGTTTGAGTATCACAGAGAACAATGTCAGTGTAATTTTAATTGTGGTATTGGTAACACTGCTTTCATGGTCACAGACAGCACTGTCTGGCATCCTTGCATTCAAGGTCGCGTTGAGCATTTCAGTTGTGAAGCCATCAGTGAGTGGTTGCAGTTACACAGTTGAGGAATGGGTAGTGAGTGGCATATGTGTGTGTGTGTGTGTGCACGAATGAGAGCAACACATAGGGCAAACAATGACACACGTAATGGCTGCATTTAGAGATCGCTTTGGCAAGGACACACCTCATAAAGCAACCCTCCTTGAATGGGAGAAACGTGAGTTTGCTTCAGGATGTGTCAAAGACAGGCCACGTAGAACAGCGGAAGGGTCAATTTGACTCCTGTAAAGTTTCAATTATACGTGCTGCAATGTCAGCATTAAGTTGCGATTCCTGTGTCAACCTGTCTTTAGCATGTTTCCACTTGTCACAGTTTACATGTCGTCATGTATGTAGTGTTCTTGGACCGGGAAGGACGTCTCTGAACATATCGCATCAAGTAGCAGTTTCTCGTGGTCATATGTTAGTATTCTGAAGTGTTCAGTTGTTGATGATTATAATTTTTATTTCTAATCAAAATGTTTCATTAACCACCTAACACTTTGATTATATAACGCACAGAAAATAATATAAATTAAAAATATGTTTCCACTCCAAAATAATTAGAATTGTAAGCTAAATCCATTTCTTACGAGGGGTCAAAACGAGCCCTTTCCGCTGTTCTAGGGGGTATCAGATCCTTCGCCGTTCTAGTGTTAATTTCTTTTATTTACAGAATTCTTTATCGGCTATGAAAGCATTATTTTAAGCAATAATTTATCTGTGCTTTAACTATATCAAACATTATTAGGGCCTCCCGATGGCTCAGTGGGTGCGTCGTGGCCTTGGGAAATATGAATGCTTCAATAAGAAAAAGTATATTCTTGTCATGACTTCGTGCACATTTTTTAATAAGTATTGTCGATACTAGAAATGCTCACAAATTATCATACGTACAAGAAGTTTCGCTGTTTTTGAATTCGTTGGGAAATGGTTAGAGAATATGTTGATACATAATACCTGTCAAATTTATCTCATATTTAAAACTTGAAACATAATCTAGTTGATACGTCTGTGGCTAGAAGTAGTGTAATATCTGACTACAGTCAAACTACACATTTTCCGAGATAGAGAGTATAAAATCATACAGAATAAAACAAATATCTTAAAACAACCAAACACGTAAATAAGAACACCTTATTCGCGTTACTTCCATATGGTATGAAAAAGAACTTCGATCCATGACAAGGCTTCCCTATCCTAGCGTTTTGGTAATGGATATCCTTTTTTCGATAGTTTGATTATCAGAGGATGCCAACTTCATATAAACATTGCCGGGAGGGGGGCAATATTGACAACATTTACTTTTTGTGTATTTTATGTATAATGTATAGTGCTTCTTGAGGAATTTGAGGGGTGGAGAAAGTGCCTTGCCCCGTAAATCGAATATTGTAAGGAAATGAAACTTTTCCCGAGAGGTTTAAAGTGCTATGAACAAGAGAAGAATTACTATCAATGTTATTAATTTTTTGGTCTAAATTACTTTCTACAATATAGTATATAATAGTATTTGTTTTCCAAAGCTGGTCTATGCATATTTCTATTGAACCCTATAGAACATGTTTTTTCTGCATCGTCCAGATGAAGATTTACTTCAGTAAGTGATCGTTCTGTAATGTTGTCAATCTTTCGATATTCATTTTGCGCAAATTCCTTTATTTTTACAATTTTTCAGCGATATCTTGTGAGAAAATTCTAGTTTTTCATGCGGGAAAAGTTTAATGCAGAATGAACAAAAAATGCGCGTTCCTTCTATGTTTTAAAAATTTCCCAATAAGACATTAACTAAATACAAAGATTCATATGCACTTAATCAATTTGAAAATCCCCCATGAGCCAAGTAAAAGGATCATTCATCCAGGAAGCAGCACTCTTTCCATTTAAAAAGTCATAATATTAAAACTGCATATTAAGATCATTCATTTGTATTATTCAGAAACAGCAACAAAAAAAATCATCACTGTTTTTTGTATTTACATACTTTCTGTCGCCATCCTTGAATATATAATATACACACAGCATGTGTTGTATTTAAATAAAAAACAAAGTATTTATTTTATTAAATTACATTAATACTGGCAAATAAAGGAGGGCAGTTGAAACTTGTGCAAGTGTAAATGTCTAATTTTGTCATAACTTGCTTCCCAAATCTAAAACGCTAAAATTACATTCCAGTTGTTAAGTCCACTTTGTGCACAGTAAGGTTAATGGGAACTAGACCTACAGTTTAAAGTGGAATCCGAACTGCTATGTGCTTCCGCCGGGCATAGGTGCCGATTTCTTCCGACAATTTGTGGGGGCCCAAAGCTAAACAAAGCCTAAATACCGACTTCTTTCCGTTTGCGGGAAGGGGGGGGGGGGGTTCCGGTAATGGGGATCTAAGACAAAACTCTTGAGAAAAGCATTTGAAAACTTGTAATTACAATTAGTTAGTTCTGCAAACGTAAACATATATATCAGGGTACATCGAACTTTATTAGCTGAAGAAAATCCCTATGCTTTGATTATATAATTATACAGCATAATACTTTACATGTAACTCTTGATTAAGCATTTGATTATCGAGTTCTTTTTATAACACTTATTCCTATCTATCCTTTATTGGAATTTAATTTCATTTTGATTGGGTTTTTGTTATTTAGAGTTGCTTTTCTGCCATTTTTGGCTAATCGCGACGATGAGGATGAGTGATTAAATTATCGAATTGATGAAGGGACACTCAAAAAGAACACCCATGCTCCTTCGCCACCTTTTTCTTGAGTGGAGGGGATAGAGAGAATACAGATGAGAAATTTGATTAGAAGAATTGACGTAAGTATTACGCGTGCACGTATGCGTGCGTGTGTGTGTGTGTGTGAGAGAGAGAGAGAGAGAGAGAAAGAAAGGCAAAAAGAAATGTAAGAAATATCGTGCGTCCAGTTCCTTGAGAGGCCGAGAGATCGGGTGAAATGTGGCGCGCGGCGCTAGCGGAGATGCCGACATTTTCGACCCGTAACGTCCCGCTTCTTTTGTTATGGACATATCTTTAGCATGCAGATATTTATATTAATTTTACAAAACAAGCACTAACCTGCGTTATAAGAGTTGTTCAAAGTGATGTCCACATACAATCACACATTCCTGGCATCGTTTGATGAAATTTTGATTCACAAGCAAAAGTTCTTCTTCCGTAATTCTTCCAAGTTCTGCCCTTATATTGTCTTTTAGTTCGTCGATACTATAAGGGTTATTTCGGTAGACTCTATTTTTTAAGGTCTAACCGTTTCTCTACCTGGAGGTGAAACGCCAGGGAATTTCCGTGCAAATTGCCTACACACGTCTCGACACGAGTCTGTTTTCACGTGTCATACATAAAAATTATTTGTTCTAACGTGAACTTTGCAGCTGTCATTTCAATCGGCCCTCTTACACACAACACACACACACACACACACACACTGCAATTACACGGCAAGTAACCCAAAACGACACTCATTCACACAGTACGAAATTAACACGCTCTTGGTTCAAGGTCTGTTCCTCACTCCATTCGCAGCTCTGTCCAGGGCACCTGCAGTCGCGAAGGAAAGAACAACTCAAGCTCGGAGCTTTCAGATTGCAAACAATGCTCACACAAACCATTACTTTTAACGGTTAAGTCTGCAACGTAATCTTGATACCGTGTTTCACATTCGAAACCTCCAAACGATTCCGAGCGAAGCAAAACGCTTTCGAGGGTAAACTTAAGCGGGACGTTACTAGGAATGGCCGATATCGGAAATTTGATATGGCGATATATCGTCAAGAAAATTTCGTAATAGACGATACGATATTTTTCCGTATCGCAATATCGGCGATATATATATATCGCCAAATATCGTGACGATATATCGCCAACACGATATATATCGCCGACACAATATATATCGCCAAAATATCGTGAGACGATGTATCGCCTACACGATATATATCTCGCCAAAATATCGTGACGATATATCGTTTAGTTAATATCGCCTCGACGATATTATTTCAATATCGCGATATATCGTCTGGACTACATTGCCCAACACTACTCATGAGATCCTTTATTATGTCCTTGTATGTGCAGGTTTGGTTTCTTGTTTAAAAATTTAAAGGGAAAAAAAATCACCAAAATTCAAGATGGCGGAAATTTCTGCAAAATGACCAAAAGTCAGATGATGCAACTGCATATAGTAGAGTTCATACAAACAAATAGAATTTCTTGCTCTCAAAATTCCAACAGAACTCTCCTAGCTCCTAGACTAAGTGTAAACTGCAAAATTTCGGACACGTGTCTGCTCTAGGCATCTAGAAGAAAGTCACCAAAACTGACATAGGCACCCGACACACCACAGCCGAGAAGTCCTGCCACTTTACGGTAACAGGGTAAATCTATTCTTTAGGTTTCCAAGATAATGTGCGACCAGTGAAAGGAGCGCTCGTGACGGTTTTTTATTTTTATAAAGAGAGATTATTGGTTTTGGGCGATTTCAATACATTTGTTTTTCTGTGCATAACACTATACAGCGTGTCCATAAATATACTGTCATACTTTAAATTGGTATTACGTCGCTTTGGATAATCGTATTTAAATGAAATTGGTGACATTTGAAAGAAAAACTCAAATATTTTATTTTACAACTCATAGACATTGAATGTGGCCCCCACGAGTGGCCCTGCAGACATCAAGGCGATATTCCCATTCATGCCACACACGCTCCAACATATCCACAGAGATGGACTGGATTGCAGAAGTGATGCGAATTTGCAGTTCTTGCAGGTTTTGAGGCAATGGGGGTGCATAGACACAATCTTTTATGTAACCCCATAAAAAAGTCACAGACCCACAAGTCAGGTGACCCCGGCGGCCAATTGTAGAAGACATTATCATCATTTCAGGCACGTCCAATCCATCTTCCTGGAAGCCGCTCATTCAGATGTTTCCGAACATGTAAATGCCAGTGAGAAGGTGCTCCATCTTGTTGAAATATAAATTCATTGCCTTCATTTTCTTCCAATTGTGGAAATAACCATTCAGTGAGCATGTCAAGGTAAGCTGGACCTTTCACAGTGGCCTCTCGAAAGAAAAATGGGCCATAGACTTGACGTTTCGATACGGCACAAAAGACATTCACTTTAGGGGAGTCTCTTTCAACTTCCAAAATTGCATGTGGATTCTCACTCCCCCAAATCCTTACATTATGTCTGTTCACTTTTCCACCAACGTAGAATGTTCACTCAACACTGAAAATTATTTTTCCTGACAGATTTACGTTATCCTCCATTTGTAACATAAAATGTTCAGAGAAATCTAACCGTTTTACAGGGCCATCAGGTTTCAACTTGTGCACTAATTGCAGTTTGTAGGGGTGAAACTTCAGTCGCGTACGCAGGATCTTAGATACGGTGGATTTAGGGATGTTCAACTGCTGACTAGCTCTACGTACAGACTTCTTAGGACTACCAACAAATGCCTCCCGCACTTGTTCCACAATTCCCGCATTGACAGATGGTCTCCCTGAATGGCCTTTCCTTTGATGACATATGCAGCCACGATCCACAAAATCCCGGTACCACTTCAAAATTGACGTGTGTGAATGAGCCTGATTTTGAAACCTTCGCCTATAAGCACGCTGAACCTTCACCAAACTCTGCGTGGAATGATATTCTAAAACACACCAACTTCGTTCGTGTGGGGTCGCCATAACCACTTCAATCCGCACGCTGAACCTTCACCAAACTCTGCGTGGAATGATAAACACACCAACACGTTCACCAAACTCTGCGTGTAACGATATTCTAAAACACACCAACTAGAGTCCAGCGCAGATATTTCTGCCGTGCGATGCGCGAAACAACGAAAGAAGCAGTGTTGCTAATGGAGCAGATAGAAAAATCGCTGCAGTGCGCCGATGCACAGCTGTTACGTACAACAATAAAATTAGAGAATTCAGGTCTATCTAACGTTGAGTTTTAAACGTCATGCATTATACCAGGACTAGGATTAATATGTACTAACAAGTGGCTTTGTATGTAGCTACATACATATGGACTAAAAATTCGCAAAATATGAACTAACACATAAGTAAAATTACCAAAAATGCTGCAAAGAAGACTTCTTCATACGATTCCTTATTTGAGTGATTTCAAACAAAATAAAAAAATATATATATTATTTTTCATTGCATTAATGCACTGGTGGCGTTCTAACTTTTCACTCCCAAAACCCGTATACACTGGTATGGAACTTCAACGGCAGATAATAACATGCCAACGTGTTAAACCGCTACAATTGCACCATAACACTCCTCCTCAAGCAGTATTATTATTTCCTCTCTGAGATCGGCGACAGTCGGTTGCCTTTGTTGTACATTTACAAAGGATGCCGGCTTCCACAACAATAACAAGTACATATACTGCCACTAGACGATAAGCTGCGCGGCTTTTTCTTTTGTTATGAACCAGGGCCGCGCTAGTCATTTTGCCTCCCTGGGAGGTCGCGGCAGATGCCGCTCTATTTCGACCCCCCCCCCCCCGGTCATTACGCAGCAACGGAAAATTGAAAATCAATATATTCCTAACTAAAACATCAAAATATAAAATAAATAATTAGACTTCTTATGCTATTTCAATACTATTCAGCGCAAAATAATATCTCGCTCGATCACAGTTTTCAATAGGCTTATTTTTTTCTTCTCTTCAAATTTTGCCGCTCTGGGCGATGACACGGTTCGCCCTCCCCTTCCGCCGGCCTTACTATGAACTTGGTCACCCATCAAAGCATGGCAATTTTAACACAGAAAACAATATGTATCGCATTAAGCAGCAAAAATGACAGCCTCCTCTATGCAATTTCTACAAGAACACGTGCCGGAGCCAGAGTTGAAATGATGTTGGAGCCACATAATTTATTTATTTTGAATAATTCCAAAATTATGAAATATGAACAATTTGTTGCTGCTGTTCGCTGCTCTCTTGCCAAAATGCTTTATTGGGATGCTAACACCATGACTGGCTTCCTCCTACATGAACTCGTGCACGTTGCTTAGAATTTCCCGAGCTTGGCTATGCAAGGTTTTTGATTTCAACTTCGACAGAACTGGAGGCATTATGGAATTTAACGTTCATTAGCAAACACACACTTTTACATACACACACGCAATACACGCACACAACGTCAAACCGGTCAAATACTTTATAAAATAAAAATATGGTGCTTCCAATCCAACAAAACTCACCGCCACTTTACCTGTCTTTCCCCTTCCGTGACAGAAATAGTGCTTCATTATTACAGTTGGCAACACTAGTTACTAGCTAGCCAATGAACATGCACTGCATAAAAGAAGCAACCACTACGCCGTGCTATATTGCCACATTACCGTCCCTGCCGAACGGTGTGAACCGCGAGCTGGAGCGCTATTCAATTGTTTTCAATGATGTTTGCGCGAGTGTGTCCAGGAATGGAATGACAATATGGCAACAATAGCGAAGGTTTTCGAGCAGGGTAGAACACGTGATGCTAAGAGAGAGGGAGACGAAACGAAAATTCGTTTCTACGCAACGGCAAATTTATGTGTGATGGATGCACTCTACGTTCTTAAATCTTCTGTAATAACAACACAATTTTAAAGGAAAACATTCACATGTAACCTGCGTGCCTGCTAAATATCCAACAATGAACCCGCATCGTCCATTGTTGTCAGGAGTGAATTTATTTCAGTTTCTATGTTTGATCTTGTTCATTGTTGTCCATTGCTGATATTGGTGTCCATTGTTGAAATGCTTTATTTTCTTATAGAAAACATTTGTGTATATTCCTTTGTGTTGCTTTGTAATTGAATTCATTATTTAAAGAGGTGTGTCGGTTTAGGAACCCATTCTCAGATGGCATAATTGTAGTTTTTGTGAAAAACTATTTTGTGGAACAAAATGTAGTAATATATGTTGTTACACACCTTATACTTGAGCATGGAATTGATGTACACATTGATGTATTCCACATCGGAAAATTCCTTTCCTACTCCGAGTTAAGATTAAAAAACAAAATGGTATGTCGATTTTGGTGACTTTCCTCTACATCACTTGGAAAGAAAAACATTTTTTTTTCAATATATCAAGGAATTTAATCGTTGATCCAGGAAAAGGGTACAGGATTGCGTTTCTTCTCTTGGAACTAGTCCTCAGCCAGTAGGTTCCCTCTCAGCTTGTAGCATCTCGCACAGGCGGTAGTGTACCTTGCAAAAGAATGGAGAAAATAGGAATTAATAATACCATTCATTAGTAAATTTCAACGCAATTCAAACAAAATATGTATAGGGTTCTATCAGGACGATGCCAATTTCTATGATTATGGAGACACTGAAGGTTCCAAGTTCGAGTCTTGGTGTGGGCATGGGTGTTTCTCTCAGTGCCCTTTCGTCAATTTCATTTCGTCATTCATCTTCATCTTTGGCATGTTAACTCATTTGTGGTCTTCGTGTGTCATTTAGTGTGAAACATTCCAGAACTCAAGTAGTCGATAGAGTGACAGAATTTGTTCATCTAGTATTCTTGCAGATTTTAATGCAATTGAATTGGCACAGTGGGGGTGGAAAATTACATAAAGATTATAATATTAAATTTGTAGGAATTGTAGTCAGTCAGAAGATAAGAGCTTATTTTCAAATCACATTATTCTAACATTGTTCCTGAGCAGTTTTGGGATACACAATTTGTGAAGAAACAGCATAAACCTCAATTATAAATCAATGCATTGATAGTAAATTAACGAGTAAGAATGTCATAAAATATACAGGGTTTTCTAAAAGTCCTTCCCACATTTAAATTCACTAAAACTTTGTAACGAATTGAGATATTTCAGTGAAATAAAGTTTGTACTGCACAGCAGACTTTAAAGTTTTACCTGGCAACACTGTGCGTTGAGAGGATTACGTGACTGCGAGAGATCAGGTGATTCCAAGATGGCGTTGATTCAGTAGGCAGATGGATTGGCCGCAGAGGACCCACGTCATGGCCCGCTAGGTCGCCAGATCTGGATCCGTGTGACTTTTGGCTGTGGGAATATGTCAAAACGGAAGTGTAAACGGGAAACCCAAGACATCTGCATGACCTCAAAGCAAAGATATCTGCTGTCACTGCGGGAATTTCGGATTTAGGACTAGATTGCAAGAATGCATCGATGTGAATGGTGCCCAGTTTGAGGTGTGCGATGAGGACGACAGGCATGCAGTGTTGCCAGATAAATGTTTAAATACTGCTGTGAAGCACAAACTTTATTTCACTGAAATATCTCTGTTCCTTATAAAATTATAGTGAATTTAAATGTAGGAAGGACTTTTGGAAAACCCTGTATTGTAAACCATCTTGATAAGAAACGGAGGGTAGTGACTATTCCGTGTCTATATAGTTTATATAGCAAAAAAAATGTCCATTTGAATTTACAAGGTCAATAAATTATGGTAATGGGTCCCAACCTAAACAGAATAAGCAGCCCTGTGCTCAACTATTACACTATTAGAAACTTAAGACCTCTATACACCATTGCAATAATACCACCACTCCGTTTCCCTTTCTCTGCTTGGCTATAACTCTTCCTGGCAGGGCTAAGAAAGCCAACTTATTGTACATGTTCCATGGCCAATCAAATTAATTTTCTTGCTGAGATTCCCTCAAAGGCATGCCCCTTACTTTTAACAGTGCCATCTATTGTTGGAATAACAAACCCTTGGTAAAAGCAATGCATGGCCAATCATTTACCCCTCTCCCTTTTTGGAACTTAACATCTTATAGTCATAAGCCAACAAAACAAAACACATATAACTCAACATCCTACAACTTATCTCCAAAAATATACTTTTTTATTTCAAACTCTTGTCCTGTGCAACATCCGGTGTAGGGTGTCCTCATCGACAGAGGAGGATGAAAGGAACGTACAGTGTTCATAGCTTTCACTGTGTGCCCTCCTCTTGGGTGTGAGAATGAGTCCACTTTCATAAGCATTTGTAGTCACCACAAGATGAAGTACAGAAACGATAACAATTAGGGTATATCTTTAACAAAAACACAAGACAGTACACTTTTTAAATTAAATAACTTATTTTTGCTTTCCACGTAATCTTCTGGCATGGATTTTTCATACATTAAATGTTTTATGTAGAGCATTTATAAAGTACTGTTTCATAAGGAAATAAAATTAGCTAATCGAAATGCATACCAACCAATGTTGTGAAATACGATGAAAAATTTAGTGAAATCTTCTCTTCTGGTCTACCCGTTCATTTTTTCTGATATGTATTTGAATTGGTTCACTTTATGCACAGAAAGGCTAATTTGGACTGGAGCTACAGTTTAAAGTGGGATCCGAACCGCTGTACCATGTGCCTCCATCGGGTAGCGGGTAGTGTGGGACGCTTAGACGCCGGGACGCCCTATCCTATGTGGGATGTTAATAATATTATCGTATTGATTTAATTTTGTACACTAGATGGCAGTAAAAGTAATTACAAGAACTACTTAATTTTCTTGAGAAATATACAATTAATTCCTAAGAACTGATATTAGTTTGTAGTAAATAATACAACTTATTTCATAAGCAGTTCTTGTGTGAATGGTTCGAAGATGATGTTAGTTTGAACAAAAAGATCGTACCTGCTTGTCAATGTCGATTATTCAGAAGATAGCTTCATAGGGAGAGAGACTGGAAGTTGATGCAAATCCAGCTGAGCAACAAACGACAACGCGTTGTCGTCAACTCTTTTTGTAAGGGTGTGGAGAGTGCACTGTCCGCACCTGACTAGAGAGAATCAAAAGCACGTTCGGCACCTGTGCTGTGCAAGTGGGGCACAACGCGCACCAATTGCAGAATCAATCGGAATCGTAACGACAAAAGTCACATTCTTGTTTTGTCTATTTTGAGAATTTCTCCTTCATCTTATTCGGTGTTTGTTGATGTCCCTGTTCCTACGCACCTGAATTAATACGAAATGAAAGGAGAAGATACTATAAATAATTTATTGGAAATACGCAGCTTGTCCAAAATGAGAAAACCTCTGTGGCGCTTTCGTCGAATTTTCAACCGCAGGGGAGCGGAGGAAGCATGGGCGATGCAATCAGCTGTTTACCGTGCCAAAATGTGCGGTATTTTCCCATATGTAATCGTCTGTGCTTAAAGTGGTTCGACTCAATAGCCGGAACTCAAACCACAAATGAATAGCCACGAGTAGTAGTTGCAGTAATAATAGTAATAAATCATATGAAGAGACGTCTTTGTCTTTTTGCACTTTCGTACGATCCACAGATATTAGACCCAAGCCAACTAATTTTCTGTCCTTCGTGGCACCTTACGGCAAACAGCGTTCTGTCTCTGGTGCAACATTTTATAGTTATTTTATTGGTACAACCTCTAAATCACAGAAAACATTATTTCTAATAAACATATCGCTACAATTTCACCATTTGAATTACATAAAGTTTTTCCAGATATCTCAGGGAGGCACTTGAGCACAATTGATTGGGAAGTGCGAAGAGAAAACAAGTAACTATCCACTTTATTTCGCGAGTTTGCCGCGGTTCTTCTGATCTCGTTGATTTGGTTCATCTTACTTCGTCTTTCTGCCACTCTCTGGCTAATCGCGAAGATGAGGATGAGTGATGATATGACGAAATTGATGAAGACACACTCAAAAAGAACACCTACGCTCAGGTCGGGATTCGAACCCTGGATCTCTGCCATCAGGACGCTTTGTGCTTACCACTCCGCCACGTGGGTTGGCCTTTCTCATCTCGTTTGAGCTGCTGCAGCACTCCTCTTAAGAATACATTGAAGGAAGATGGTTTCTATGAATTCTAAACCATCTTTTCTCAACCTATGGGGCGCAACCCACTGCTGGGTTCAGAGGGGATGTTTGGTGAGTCGGGCTCGAAAATGTATTGAATGTGTCTTATAAGCTCTTACATTTAAATGACTGAGATATATTGTTTTAACTATTTAAAGTCAACCCATTAGTACATTTCTGTTATTCGCACTCTAAAATTGCACATTAGTTCGGTCAGTAAAAGAAAATTGTTTTCAATTTCAGAATGTGTGTGTAGTTAGATGTTAGACTGGAGTAAATTAGTCTTTAAAATTACATATTTACTTTTTTAGAATAAAGTAAGTGTAATTTTTTAAGCAAGCATAAAGGAGGGCTTCTTAAAGTACTCGATGTGAGAAAAAAATATGTTTATAAAGTGGGTGCACGCCCCTACAAGTAATACTGCTATCGCCCATGCTTGTGGGTCCCATAACGTGTAATATCCTCAAAATGGGTCCTAGACTGAAAAAAGTTGACAACCACTGATCTAAAACTAATCGGGAGTAAATATTCGAAAAAAATTAACCGCGTTTTATTCTCTCGAGTCAGGTTTTTGAGAAAAACAAGTAAGGGGCCTCCACCGGGATCCAACCCGAGAACCCTTGACTACAAGACGACAACCTTAACCACCAGGCTGTCGAGGAGGCCCATGTTTCATGACTTCGTGTTTCTTCTTGCTGAAAAGGAAATGCATGAATTAAGGATCTCTATAGAGCAGTACGTACCTCTCTGTATGTATAGGTTACTCACGGCGAGACGTTGGAAATGTGACATCCTTTCCCTTGATGAGCGGCTGTGGGACGATTGTAGCTCCCCAAGGCTTTTGGGCGGATGTCGAACGTAGATTGTATGGATATCTGAAAACAATGCTATCTTTAGTGTTAGTAGGGTTTAGAGCAGACGCAATTCGCTACAAAACGAAACATTCACGATAAATCTAGATTCTGTTCATATTTTGCATTTATTATACAGGGTGGCAACGAATTAAGGGCACCTTTTGATAATCAATTACGTTTAACAATGAGAACAGTACTTATAATATTGCACATGGCGTTACGACGGCAGGGGTCCCGGGTTCGAATCCCGGCCTGAGCATGGATGTTTTCGAGTGTCCATTCATCAATTTCATCATATCATCACTCATCCCTATCTTCGCAAATTAGCCAAAAGTGGCACAAGAAGCGAAGTAAAATAAAGCAATCAATCAATCAATATTTTCAACTTTTTATTATCTGAAGATAGTTACTTAGCTCTATTTAAATCAATGCAAGCTTGGAGACGTAATTGGCTTTCCTTCTATTTGTTCGTGGCTTACAAGATTTTTAAGGTCTGAAACACTTCCAGTTGCATCAAATAACTTGTTGATTCTTGAGAAAGTGTCACTGTTAAATGCTACAGGTCCACATTCCTGCAGCATTCGTCGCTGAACTTCACCTACACGTTATTGGTAACGGAAAACGCAGACACATTTTACACGCTGCTCAATACTTGCTGCCATTCTAAAGAACATTCACTTCTTCCTCTATGTTTGTTAGATTTTACATACGTGTAAAGAAAGATAAAAAGGGAAGAAAAATACTAGCTCAATTCATAGAAAAGTTGCAGTGACAAAAGGTGCCTCCTTAATTCGTGGCCACCCTGTATAATAACGTGCGATTTTTTAGACAGATTACAGAACATTCTACGTAGTATAAAGTGTTTATTTAGCATGCCATTATTATGGAAGTGAGTTTAAGGTGCGAAATTATGGTCGGACAACAATGTAGCAAATAACATAATTAGTTATCATTGCATAAAGTAACCAATATTTAGGAAGTAAACGTAGCATTTAAGGGTTTCAACCAGCTTGTTATACTGGATTAGCTCAACCTTTCTATGTTTTCGAATGTAAGTCGCTGACGCTTGAAGATCCTTATACAGAATGTGCAGAAACTCCGCTCAGCATCAACTGAAACCAATGGAGCATATTATGTAAGCACACGGAAAGGGAGTTCAGTCCAAGTTTCAAAAGCTTCCACATTATCTTTTGCTACATTATCTTGGGAACTATACCATTTTATAGCTCCCGTTTTGCTCTACAAAATGAGACTATAGGATATTATGTAGTTGCTCAAGATGAGTGAAAATCGTTTATTTTTCTGTCCAATTTCTTAACAAAACCTGAAAGAAAAGGAAGGGAAAAGGTGCTGAAGGATCAAAAAGGGGCAACAAAGTGTGTTCATTTTACTTGATTTCATGTCCTAAAATACATATCACAAACAGCTATATTTTTGGAAAGGTGCCGCACCTTAAAATATGTAAATTGTTGTACTGGAGAGCTACCGGGAGACTTACAAGCTATTCTCAGTCCGCCATAATAACAAATTCATTATACATGACTTCTGAATAATCCTGCTGGTTGTTCAGATGTCAGCTGTGCAGGAATCCTGCGCCGCGATATCGGTAGAAGTGAAAAGGAGATTCACAGTGTTGTCAGAGACAGTTGACAGTCATTTTGCTTTGATTTATCTACGAATGTTTTCACTGACTGGCAAAATAAAAATATAAGTCTATCGGTAAAACAGATTTTTTTTGTAGTTTTTCGTGACTTTTTTGTTTTCTTTTTGTACATTACAATCCTATTAGCTGAATATTACCTTGTATATGAAATGAAGAAGAAGTAGGCTACGATTATAGCTACTGACACACTATGTTTTGTTCTCAAAGAAAATGAGGCAATTTGTATCCACTGTGAAATTGTCGGATATCCTCAGAACTTTGGGAATTTGTCCTGGCAAGAATTAAGAGTATTATATTTACCTTTCCTAAAAAGGCGTAACTTTTCTATTGGCACGTTGGAGAAAGCTTATTGGGCAAAGGAGTCACAATTCGAAGGCTTTCTACGTTGAAGCACATTTTATTGTAAGAGTAACGTTTGATTTTGCATGTACGTATAAGAACTCCATGACAACAGTAGTATGGCATGGTAACAATGCAAGTATTGTTGACACAAAGTGAAGCACGATTGTTATGTATTTCGTCTGAAAGAACGAACAGGCGTCTTCCGTAGACTTACGCTCTCGCCACGATCTCCCGTGGCGAATCAGGGAAAAATGCGCCCGGGAAAAATGCGCTCTCGCTATAAAAGTGGGAAAAATGCGCCCTCCCAAGAGTAACCACATTAGAGAGTGGGAAAAATGCGCCCAGCAAACATGACGTTCACCAACTAATCCATTGAAGAGTTGGAATTCCCGGTTATCTAACTCTGTTCATTTGTTTGCTTCTATCGCACACCTGGTAAGCTTTCCAATGACTCAGTCGTCATTGAAATTAGTATCTTTACTGTGTTCAGTCCCATGCTGGCCAAACATCGGATCGCATACTTTGCACAAGTACTGATCAAATGTATCAGAATTACTGGAATGTAACGCTGCTAACTGTAGACATTTATGGTGATATAACTTTCCACATTTGCGACAAGTTATACACTTAGCATTCTTATCTGGATCCTTACAACAACCGAAATTTTCAACATTGATTTCCGCATTGTCAGAAATCAAGCTTTCATCAATAGTTTGTCCTTTTCGTGTTGATCTTTTCCCTTTATCTGTCATTATTTAACTATATTATAAAGAAAAACGTATAGCAAAACACTTACTAATTCGAATCCTGAAAACTGGGTCGCCAAATTATTGAAACCTACACATTTTTATCAACATAAAACTAGATTCCAATATTAATATTTCTTGTATTCATAACTTAGATATGGTACATAACTTTTTACAAACTGTTTACTATATTCGATAGTCATATGAGTAGTGGTATTGACTGTATTATAAACCCAAGAAAGGAAGAGCTCCCCTCAAGCAGAATTGGCTACACTTAAAACAGGCTCAACATGCCCATATGAGCTTTTTGCTCAAGTGTAGAACCTTGCCTAATCCAAGATTTTTGTAAAAAAGCCCTCATGGATTCCATGAGAAAGGAAGAGCCCCCTCAGATTGATTTGCTCATACTTACAAAAGGCACTTCTGTGAGATTGTTGTCCATAAACTTGTCAAAATTGGCCACACTTAAAACTAAGCCACCCACACACACACCCACCCACATACACACCTATTTACTTCTAGTTTAAGTTTAATTAGACCCCAGCCTCAACTTGCTTATCTAATATTAAAATATTATATGCAGAGACCCTCTAGAATTGCTCCGTGACTCTCTCATTTCTCACATCATAAACATATGATTTTTCACCTATGAGAATAACACTACATATGGTGTCATCAGGTAATGCCTCATGGAATTCACAGACAATTTTAATATTTGTTCTGTCATTCACCACAACTTGTTTCCTTTTTGAAGCATTGATTACAAACATGGGTCTCTGTGCTTTGAATTCATCAGGTGTGTAGTACATGTCAGTATTGCCAGTAGTAACTCTTTTGAAGGATGTAAATGCTTCATATAATTTGAGGAAGTCATTCTTGGACATGTCTAAATTGTAATTTTCTCTGGGAAAGACCTCATTTCTGCCATTTTTAAGATATATGTTCTTGATGTTGCAGCTATCAAATTTACTTGAATTTTTTTCCTGATTGTTGTGTCTCCCAGTCTGAAACAGTACCACCACAAAATCAGGCATGTCAAATTGAATACTGGAGAATGAATTTGTAGCATCAAACTCATAATATGTACCAGATGCGGGCTTCTGTACACATTGATATGTATAAAATTGCAGAGGAATTTGTGGATTTTTTAGAATATCTGCTTTGTATTTAAGAGAATAACTGGCCTCGTATTCAACAACAGGGATTCTTAGCTCCATAGTCTGAATAATGCATTTGCCTGCATCTGGTAGGGTATTAGGCAGAGCTTCCCCTGTGGGGTTTATTGCACTGTACCTCATCAAGGCATTATTATCATTGGCAGCTCTTCTAAATGTAATTCTTAAACCACCCTTCCACATAATTTCTTTGTAATCTGAGAAGAATCCTGGCAATAGGCGCATAGGGAACAGCACTGTGTGGTTCTTAGATAATATCTTATCACCAGCTTCAAATCCCCCGATTTTGTAGTATGAAGCCTCGGTTTTGGATAATTTCAATGTGGCCAAAGCTGTGGAGGTAATGCCGGGATAATCCACTCTGTTTATAACAACACCATGCTTTCTGACCTCAATTTCAGAGAATAGATGAGGCACAAAATTGTCTACAAGTCTTATATTTGAATTTGCCGGATAATCTGTTCCATCGAGCTTTACAACATCAAATTTGATGTAGAGATCTGCTCTGTGGGGGTGTATAAATCCATCCCCTACATCAAGATCAACCTCAATTTCTGTGTTGGGTTGATTTAAATTTGCAAATGTCCTCCTGTTTGGGGGGAATGATTGTAGCTCATAACTCTCAATATTTTCCATTGTATGTATTTTTATTTAAATGTTAATCTCTATGATAGCAGTTGTTGTGGCTCCAGCAAAATCAACTAATTCTTCTTTTTCATTAGTGACCATCAATTCAATATTATCTATTCTGTTATGACACACAGGAAAATATAATGTTGGGGATGGATTGTAGATGATGGGCTCCATAAATTCAGAATTAGGTTTGAATGTTGCAATAATGCCTGTTTGTTTGTGAGTGCCTATGCCATTTGATTTGGTGATCATACCCTCAGCCACATTACAGTGAATATTCAGAGTCTCTATGGCTAAGAATTTAGGTATGTTCATAGCAGTGTGTTTGATGCCTGGTTCAAGTTTTGTGTTGTTCTCAAAGCCTAACAGCTCTCCAATAGTACCCAAATCCACTGTTTCTGTAGCAGATACAATCTCTACTCTGTGAGTGACAGAATTTTGACTTAACACTATACCTCTGGGTAATTGAGCATTTAGAGTGGATATATTATACTGCCCTGGAGTGATGACAATTTTTTCATCCCCAACTGCAATTTTGTTGTTGTGGTGTGTAATATTGGGGATGAGGTACATGCCGTAAAATGCTCTGAGAGCTATTGTTTTGGGATACACTATGTCATCATGCAATTTGAGTTTCAATATTGAATTTTGGCTGGTGAGATGGAATACCCCCATGATGTTTCAAATACCACAAGGCTTTTTGAAAATCTTCAATTGATGGTTTATTTATTTGAGACATGTATCTAAGAACAGATAAGCACAAATGTCCGCAATTAACATCTCTGAAGTTTTGAACACGGGCATTATTGTAATAAAAATTAGATGAATTTAGATATTTTATTAAATTTTCAGGTGGAACACCTCCAAATGAATCAAACACAAATGCCTCATCTTTTAAATATTTAAGATAACAGATCCAGTGAGTGCCCTGATTTTTGTACTCATCCAAATTAACAATGCCACACTCTTTGTTGAGTGGTTGTTCTGGTAAAGAATCAGACATGTACACACCTCTAAAATGTTTGATGCCCAGTGGCTTGATTAAAGCTTCAATATCTTGGTTTGTAAGCGGCTCTTGTTTTTTTAAACTTATTCATGGCTCTCTTAACACCTTTGCCTTGTTTCTCCATGGCCAGGTTATGGCGCCTCTGCTCATCTAATTCTGCCCTATTCTTCTTGGCATCTATTACTGTTTTTGCTATTGCAGCTGAACCCCCAGCCAAGCTCCCCACAGCCCCGAGAGCAGCTAAGATGGCAGGGATGGTAAATATGAATCCCCCCACATGTGATTTTTTTCTAGATTGTTGTAATTTTTTTAATTGGGGGGTACTAAGCAACAATTTCATACCATGCCCCTTTGCAAGACAAGAGCTTTTTTTCTTGCGCTGCTTTTTGGTCAAGAGACTGTCAATAGTTTTAAGAGATTTGAGACCTGCATAAGGTATTTGATACATAACACCCTTGGCCTTCATTGTAGGTTTATTATATACATATTCACAACCCCCACCCCAATTTTTGTTTGGTGCTCATAGCTATGGTGGTTCCCAATGCTGCTATTTTTTCACTCAAAGATGCATCTTTGCTTACAAATCTGCCAAATGCAGCCTCTTCTAATTTCTTGTCTGCAACATGTCTCTTGTCAAGATCAGAATGTGTGTTGTATGCAATATCATGGTCTCTACAAGCAGCATCTAAGGGATTAACACCAGGATCCCCTCTGTTTAATCTATGATCCAATTTTGTACCGGGGCCACAATACTGATAGCCTGGAATATGCAGTTCAAATGGCAGCTTGTTTATAATGTCATTAACAAGGCCCCGACCCTCAGAAATATTCCAAAATTTAGGTGGTAGAGTATTAATAATTTTTATGAGATATCCAATCCCCTTAGTGTCATTCACTATAAAATTAGACAATTTGGTGCTTATCATGTCCATAATTCCAACCTTTTCATTGTAAAAATTGTGGTTCCCAGCATTTTCCTCCCCAGCTATCACCAATAGCCTATCTACAAGTTTCCTGACATCATCAACCCACACAAATTCTTTAGGCAGGGTGTTGTATTGTTTGATTCCACTGCCAGTCTTGATTTGAGACCATATGGGCTTGATTAAATTGTTGTATTTTGCCCCACTGCTCGACTTGACTCTTTTTTGTGTGGGATCATTGTTCTGGTATAGAGCATCTGATTTTATTAATATTTCTTTGTAATCCTCATAATCCTGATCTGTATAGCTGCCAGGTCTTTTCCTAGTCATCAGTTCCCACAATCCAGGTGTGCCGGTGTACTTAACAAAAGCACCTTTTTCTCCGAGACGAGATTCTGAATATACAATTATATCATCTCCCATAAATGTTACTCTGAAATTGCCAATTCTATGAATGATGCTGCCATCAAGCTCTGTGTCAGCATATAAGCCAAAAACCTCATCTTTATTGTCTTTAGGTGTGGTTAAATATTTTTGAGCAAGAAGACCCAATTCAATAGGATCCTGACTAGCCTCAATTCTTCTAGGAGCAATAGGACTAGGTGTATGAATACTGGAAAGTGGGGTGATTGGATAATCTAATATGTTCCTAGCAGCTACAGGTACAAGCTCTGTGAGCAAGTTTTGATTTTGCTCTGTAACAGTTTTGATATTCTTACCTAAATTATTAATAGCATCAATTACAGGCTGTTCTGTTTGTTTGTGTTTTTCATAAATTCCACGGTTCTCTGATTTCCATCCCTTAAATCTTTTTACAAGATAATCTCTTAACTTATGATCATCAATGATTGGCCTTTTCATGTTTATTTATATACGTCTCTACGTCTAGAAAATTGTTGATTTTATTTCTGTATTTGCCACTATTGGGTGTTCTTGTCATATCAATTGTGACAAACCCATAACTGTCCTGGTTCCAGCACCTGCTACAAAACTTGGAAAAATCATTGTAGCTCAAGTCCCCACCTACATATTCATCATGTATGTGTTTGAGGTTGGTATGGTCTTGATGAAAGACACATATAAAATTGCTGTTGTCTCGGATCAGCTGCTTCGGTATTTTTGAAAAAGTCTGTGCCAGGTAGAAGCAATCAATGTTTTTGTGCCGGCCCTGTGTAAAGAAATTTCTAACCTTGTTTTGATTATCCAATATAATATCATCAAACACAACAACAGAATTATCGAGACATTCATCAAGTGGCTTAACATCTGGTTCAAAAGTGGCAATATCCAATCCATCATATAGCTTCATCAGCTGCTGATATTTTAATTGTTCCAAGCTCTTAGAGAAGATATACAAGTGCCTGTTTTTCCAGTCTAACCAGTTGGGTGCCAATAAAAAATTATCAACCATTAGTGTAGTTTTGCCACAAGCAGATGGCCCAACAATAAGACACCTAATATTATCAGGCAGCAGCACTCCATTTCTCTTATTTTGTTGTTCAGGTTCTGGCAGCCTTTTTATAACATCCCAGGTGCTCATATTATTATTTTGTTTGCATCGATCCAGCTGTTTTCCGGATGACCCAGCCATTTGACAAATAACTTATTGCCTTTTCTGCGAATGATTTTTTCTATGAGATATGTGTCAGGCTGTTTAGTTTTGCTGAGCTCTTCTTCATAGAACCTGCCTTTGAGAATTTCTCCTCGGTGATCCTTTATTATATATGTGTTAAGGGTCCCAGGTTTAACTTGAACCACTGTAAATAATTCAGTGCTCCAGTTTCTTGTGAAGCCTCTCTTGAATAAGTGCTTATATTTACTGATTCTTACTTGATCCCCCACCCTGTATTTGGCTTTTCTTGTTGTTGGCTGATATCTAGGATAGTAAACAGTGCTGATCAATTTTTGCTCATCAGATGAAGTTACTACAGAGGGTTTCATGTTGATTGTGGAATGGACAGAATTGTTATATTTATGTAAAAGTTCTGGAAGAATATTTATCCATTTATAATTACCTTGAAGTGTGAATTGTTCATACATAAGATTTTTTAAGGTTCTGTTGAATCTCTCTACAATTGAGGCCTTGAGGTCACTGTAACTCGAGTAATGTTTTATTGCCTGGCTTTTAATAAATTGTTGAAACACTGAATTATAAAATTCTTTGCCATTATCTGTTTGCAAATAGCGCGGGGATCTTCCACTCTGATTGATGATTGTCCTGATGGCTTCTGTAACACATTTTCCAGTCTTGGATTTGAGTGGCACAGCCCAGGCAAATTTTGAAAATGTGTCTATTAGAGTGAGTAGATATTTGTAGCCCTTGTTGATTTTGTCTAAGTTTTTCAACTGCCCACTCGACATTTCAATCAAGTCGCTCTGCCATAAATCATCTATGCCCTTTGTGACTACTGGGAGTCTCTTAAAATTATGTCGGGCCTGTCTGTGTAATTCATCAACAATAATTTTTCTAGACATAATATGTAAACAAGAATATTGCAACTATGGGGTGTTCAGCAGCTGAGACTGCAGGATTTTCTAAATATAATTTGTCCCCTATCTGTATTTTAAATTCCAAAGTGCCATCATCTTCAACATAGGCTGTTTCCAATGTATTGGGATCTGTAAAATCCTCCAATTCCACACTGGTGATTTTCACTTTGTTATCAGCATTTGTTATTGATAAGGTGGGGCAGTGGAGTGCCTGTGGCTGAAACCAATATTTGATCTTGATTGGTCTCAATGTGCCCCCAACAAAAAACTGTTATAAAATTGTGCAGGGGACAGCATATATATTTTGCCACCTGGTGTAAATGGAGAATCATATTCTTTGTTGGGGATGCTGTATAATTCAAGAATTACTGAATGTTTTGGATTCTCGATTATGCCTGTTATTTCTTTTTCTGCTGTGAGCAATCTACTTGTTACAGATTCAAGATTCTCATTGATAGTCCTAACAACATCATCGTGGCCTGGCTTGATCTTTATGTCCACAACAAGTTTCTTGTATTGTTGCACAATATCTTGAAGCTGGGTGGCAAAAACAGACAGAGCATTTGCTTGATTGGATTCCATGGTTCCTAGCTGTTGCTTGATATTAGCTACAATTTGTTGCAAATTTTCAACAACTGCCAATTTTGAATTTTGAGCAGTAAGATCATGGACCTGTCTTCTGATATCCTCAAACAGGGCATGCAGTTCATTAATATGTTGATTTGTTGGTAGAGTGGCTACTGTCTGTGTGACATGTTTGATCTCTGCTTGGATATTCTTGATATCTTCTGATTTCAATATGCGATTCACTGCTCTCTTAATATTTTTAAGTTCCTGTGATGTAGGCAGATTTGATACAGTATTTTGCAAAAATTCAAGTGCCAATTTCACATTGTTTAATTCAGAAGCATCAGCCACATTTTGCATAGCATTTTGGAGCAGGGCTATATCTGCCTGAGAGGGTGTGGATTGTTGTAAAATTTCAAGCTTTGTTTGGATATCATCTATCAAGTGATGAAAATGAGACAGTTCAGATTCAGTGTTGAGGTTTTCAAGCTTTGTGATTTGTTGCTGGACACTAACAAGGGTATCTACAATCCCAGGCAATCTGGATTCAAGTACATTTGCCAAATCACTTTGCACTGCTGCTATTGTACCTTCAAGATGGGTTATGGAACTTTGAATTTTTCCAAAATCTTCATATGTTTCAAGTTGCAGCTTGATGTTTGCAACACTCCGAGTTATTACATTCAAAGCTTCAGAAGAGGGCAAATTGTTCATAAAATTTTCAAGTGTCTCAATTTTTTCTTTAACCTCGGCTATGGCATTGTTCAGAGGGTCCAGATTAGGTATTTGGAGTGACTGAATCTGTTCTTTTAGAGTGGAAATCACTAGATCAAAATCTTCTTGTGATTTTATGCTTTTGACAATTGTTTGGAGCTGTGCCTGGACATTATTTATCTGCTCTTCCAATTGCTGTTTCAATTGCTCAGAGTTGTTAGCCTGGGTCTTAAATTTGGCTTGAAGAGCTGCTACAGCCTCTTCTAAACTTTGAAAATTATCTAATGTGGCCAGATCAGTATATTTCTGAAGCAGCAACTTGAGTTCAGAATCAATTTTAAGAAGAGGGTCCATGCATTGTGATTGTAAATTTGTAATTTCTAATTGAAGACTGGCATTGAGTGTTGTTTGTAAAGCTTGTAAATCACTTCTTAATTTCTTGACTCTGACATCAAGCATCAGAATCTCATCACTGTGATCTTCATGTCTTGTATGGCCAAAAATATCATTAGGCATTTTGTTTAGTAGTTATTTATTATTGAATACCTGATTCTTAATTCTATAAAAAAGGGTATAAGCTTGTCATAAGATCCAGGGACTTCAATATATAAGCAGTCACCAGCAGAAACAGTATAAACAGTGCCAGAAACCATGTTTGAGTGCTTAATTCTGTAAATATTTCTCCCTACTGAAATTTTCACATCACCCTCAGGAGTTGTAATAAATTGCAATTGCCCACCCACAGGTAATTGGTAATGATTTAAATTATTGTTAAATATGTACAATATTTTGCCTGTTTCATCATCAACATCTGTAAATATGCTGTTCAGATGAATAATTAAGAAACCACTCAGTTTAGACAGCATAGACTGTATATCAGGAGAGGGTTGTGGTGCTGGCAGGTCCATAACAGTCCGTTTTTTGAACCCAAATAAGTTCATAGGCATGTTTATTTATTTCAAATCATGCTCTGTGCTTGTGCATTGATTGCCATTTTTCAAATCACAATGACCCCATGGTAAAGTATGTATTCCACATGATAAAATGCATCTCTTATCATCATGTGGGTCCAGAGCCACTTTTCTTACAACATTTGAAGTCAATAAGTGATCCTCACTCTGAATTCTGCATTCTGATGTTTTGATTAAATTCTGGGATTTGAGGCAATTTTTATAATCCTCAAATTTAAGCTCTTTTTCCACAGCTACTTTGCCAATGCCCTTGGCTTTTTTGACAACAGCACTACATGTTTTAAAACTGTACATCTTGGCACTTAACCCAGCAAATTCCACAATAACATCACCAAGTGTCTCATCTTTTAACTTGCCGGGCACCTTTTTGTTGTGGGGTTGAATATTCAAATAGCCTGGCAATTCACTGGTGTCAAAATATTTAAACAATTCAGGCTGTGAAATATCTTGATAAACATCTTCTGTTTTAATATCAAGAATAAAACTATCCGTGTCCATGTACATCAATTTTACTCTATCACCATAAAAAGGCTTCAAGACATCATAATACAATATTAACATATGTAATTTGGAAATATCCAATATTGCAGCCCCTACATAAATAGGTTTATCAAACTTAATCCTTGTTTTTTTCATGTTGAAAAGTGCCATATTTTCATCATAAATTCTTCTGTAATTGAAATTAGGCTTTGCTATCAATTTTTTGCTCCGGCTGGGGTCAGTAATTATTTTAACATCGGTATGTTTTCTGACATTTTCAATTGTTTTGCCATATACAGAATTTACCATCAATTTAAACAAGGTCTTATCAAATTCGCTCTTTGCAGATGTTCGAAGCTCCGTGTTTGTATCAATATATGGTTTCAACCATTCTGAGTGCCTGAACCTCAAAACTTTTCCAAGTTTGGTCACTTGAACACCATGATTCATCAGGAACTGGAGGTTTTTGTAATATATGACATAGCCCTGTTTTGACTCCAGTGTCATCATGAGCTTCTTTTGTTTAGAGCCAGGTGAGCACTGAACCTCGGGAATTGGGGGCAGATCAGAAACTTTGTTATGTAAATGATCTGGAATTGTCAGATCAACCTCTAAGAATAGGCCATGTTCTCTGTCATCATAGTTCTGAAGATCCTCAATATTGAAATCTTCAACCCATTCAAGCCCTGCATATGGCAGTTTTTGCATCATAGCGTGACCATAGAGGCTGTTTGCATCTACATACACTATATAATTTGATGGCCGTGCTGGATCATGATCAGGCATATGCTTGTTATTTGCTCTGGCATATCTCTGAGAACATTGCACCATGCCTCCTCTTATACATTGCTCCATAAACAGATACATATCTTGATTTTGGATCAGATCCAATTGCTTTTTGGTGTTTAAAAACATTGCATCCCATGCTAGGCCCGGGGCACTGAAAAAATACACTGGGTCCAGTCCATAATTTTGCATAGAAGATTTTCTGAATGTCTGCATTATATCAGCTAAGAGGGTCACATCAAGTTTCAAATATGCCATGTGATAATCACCAAATGTCTGGCATTTTAAATTGTTCCACATCAATTGGGCATGGTGATAATCATCATCAGTGATTCCAGAACCTCTGATTTTGCTGTAAAACTCTTCTTGTGGTGGCAGGGAACACTCATCAAATTTAGAAAAATCTGTAACATAATCATATGGATATACACCCTTTCGCCTAATTAATTTCAGATCCTGATTTGGAAACAATGCACGTGTGATTTTGAATTGATCATCAGATAATTGAGTGGCCAGTGTAGCCAGGCTAGCAGATAAAATTCTGTAAGAATCAAGAAATCTTATGTGAATAGGAACATCATTAACTTTAATTGTTTTGCTAATAGATATATATTTCTCATCATTTTCAGCTAAAATATTTAAATTCTGCTTCTCAAACCCCTCGTACCTGATCAGATGATGGAAATCATAATTGGATGCTCCATGGCAAAATATGGGGATAAATTTTGGTGTCTGGATCTTAAGATTACAGCTATTACACAGGGCCTGTTTATATCGACCATCTGTATGAGAATGGTGTTTCACCTTGATATTTGTATCTGAAAATTCAGAATCACATACCGGGCATTTTTCTGCATTGTTGAAATCTTCAATCTGTTTCTCTGTTAAAGGCAACATGAGTTTTGATTTTAATAAGATGTTAGATGCTATGTCACGGCACTCATTTTCTATTTTATGTGCAAATATTTTGATGGCATCTGGTCCCAAGTATGAATATTCTTTACTAACAACACCATCCTGGACAACCACATAACAAAAGCTGGAAGGTTCATGTAGCTGGTATGGTGTAACTGAAGATTCTTCAGGATCTGGATTGCAGGATGCAAGAGATTTGAGGTTTGATTCAAAATCACAGACAATATATGCTGGGTGTTCCAACAAGGCTTCAAACTTTTTGAATTTGCAATTTTCACTTGGATTAGGCATCACCATATGAACAGGTTTATGATTGCCACAGTATTTCCGATGCTCAATTAACTTGTTTTTGGCAATTTCTGCACTCTCTTCACGAACCCCATTCACCATTTTTTGACCATAAAATACAGATAAACATCTTCTGCATATTCTGAATATTGTATTGGATTTGTCTAGTTGTGCTCTCACTAAAGCTTCAAGACTGTGTATCAGAGTGTAATGATATTTGCCATTCCCTTCAATTAAGAGCAAATTAATCGGAACAGCAGAATCATCGTCAAATTCACTGATTCTGAGAGGTTCTATCAAGCAATTGCCAGTGGAGCAAATATATACATTAATAGATAATTGTTTGCCATTCATATCCCGGGCCTTTTTTTCAAATTTATCAATATTCTGTACAGACATTGGATATTCTAAACCCTTCATTGCATCGTCAAAATCATGTTCATGTTGTTTGTAATAATTTATTCTCTCAGGATGCCTTAAAACTGGAAACAAAGCAGCTAATATACACCACAAAAAGCATTTCTGGTCGGTATTTTCTATATTAACCACGGCTCTTCTGTTTTTAATATTATCAGGTAATGGCAGATATGTAGAACCTTGTAATGGGCTGAATTCAGAAATATTAACATAGAGCCTGTGTGAAGAGCCGCATAGGCTCCATCCAGACTCTTTTGCCTCAAATTCAGAGTGCTTAATATTCAATTGATCCATCAACCTGCTTATTATTGTGTCTGAATTTGCATTTGAATATACCGGTACAGTTTCTGTTATGTGGGGCTGTGTAAATTTAGTGCCGTTTGGTTTCTTATATTGTGTAAACAATTTGAGGGACAGCTTATAAGAGCCATTTTGTGCATTTAGAATTGCCTGCAGATCAGGTTTTACACTGTTCAAAAAATTCTCAATGCCACATCTTGGCTCTGATACAAACCGGTAATCCCTAAGTTGGGCATTAAAACTGCTATGGATGGGTTCATAGCGTGGCTGCTTTGCAGGTCCAGCATTAACAGGTGCTTCATGCTTTCTTTTCAGACCAGATGTAGATGGTTGTGAGGGCAATGTTGATGACTGTGCAGAACAAGTATCTTTATGTTTATATGTGAAGTATTGCATGTTATATTTTCTATGGCATTTGGGGCATATTTTTGTGGGAGTTCTGTATTTGTCTGGGTCACAAATCTTTTGGTGTCTAGCCCAATTAGAGCTAAATATATTTTTATTGCATTGGTCACAATATTTTTGACTTGGCATTTTTGTTGTTGGTTTATTATATATATTTCCTGGGTTTCAATTCAAAACTTTATACTGAATAAAAATATCAGTTGGGTTCAGCACTGTGCTTTGTATGTATGTATGTGTGTATGTGTGTTAATATTTCTCGCTTTGGTATTTATATAAAATTTCCTGGGTTTTAAATCTAATCTCTATGCTTAATCAGTTGGGTTCAGTACAGACAAAAAAACTGCATAGCTCTATGTCAATTAGTTCTTGAGATATTGTATTTAGGAACCACTTTGGCCCCCCCTGCCAAAAATTGGCTTTTACTGCATCAGTGTATATTGTTTCTATGATCAAAATTCTATGCTTAATCAGTTGGGTTCAGTACAGAGAAAAAAACTGCATAGCTCTATGTCAATTAGTTCTTGAGATATTAATTATTTTGTATTTAGAATCCACTTTGGGCTTTCCCCCCCCTCTTCCCCCCTGCCAAAAATTTGGCTTTTATTGTATTAGTGTATATTGTCTCTATGACCTTACTTGGGTTATTCCGCCAAATTATATGCTTCAAGTCTCCTATACTTTGGTGGAGCCTGTTCAGGTTCTATCCCCCACTTGTGGGTTCCATTGCCGATCCAGCAATGGTGAAGAACCTGCACTGTGCCCTGGCTTATATAGATTTACAGAGCCAATAGGAGCCCTGCTTACTTAAGCCAACCAGAAAACACCACATCATCACATTATCTCATAAGCATTTAATCAATTAATATTGCAGAACATGATGCAATAGAACTGGACTGGGAAGTAAATATGTATGGACGTGGGTATGGGTGGGGGTGGGTGGGGGTGGTTGGGGGTGGGTAGGTGTGTGTGGGTAGGTGTGTGTGGGGGTGGGTGGGGGTGGGTGGGGGTGCATCTTGGCTTAGTTTTAAGTGCGATGTTCAAAATAAAAATATAATGGCTGGTAGCTATATCCAAGCCCTATTATAATTTTTGTTTCTCTATTCTGTCACTAATTTTGATCCTAGGATAATTATATTTATGGGGGTGATTCTGCATGGCTGGAGTATTTTCTCCTGTGCATACCTCCCGTTTCTCCGCTGGGTGTACATGCAATCAGCACTTCAGCGCCATGCCCTGGCGCTCGCAGGAACTAATCTATCAGCTAGCTGGAAAATCAATTCCTGGCAAGGCAGGTTTTGCACGGTGCTGGGAAATATTATCGACCGGGCAGACGGTGCTAGGAAATATTAACCAACTCCCAATATATTGATCCGACCTCAGCCTTCCTACAGCTCCATGCGGGAATCTGAGGAACTAATGTATTGAACCGATGCTCACAGCTCCAGCAGGAATTTGAGGAACTAATATATTGAACCGATGCTCATAGCGCCATGCGAGAATCCGAGAAACTAATATATTGATCTGGTGCTTTGCAGAAGATGTTAATAGAATTGTTGAAAGCAATCAATATATTGATTGCCAGGCTGGTTGAGAATTGCCCGGCTTGTGTTAATCTTATATGCATGACAACTGCTTGGCCCCCTGAGCAACATACTAAAATTTGGAAAAAAATCAATAATTTTGTTTCTTTGATATCTTCGGAACCATATGTCCTAGAGACATGGGGTTTGTTGCTTTGGCATGAGCACGGCAAGATGCAACTTTTTGATGTCTATAAATTTTTCAAAATATCTTGTTGTTCTCTAGATCTTGAATAACTTGCCCATTTTTCAAGATAGAAGCATGGGGGTTGCATATTTGAAATCTAGAGGATGTTTAGAAGTTTTGTTAAAAAATCGATAATTTTTTTAAATTTGAGATTTTTCAAAAACTATCAGTGCTGGAGACTTGAAATTTTGTAGGCATATTCTAGGCATGATTCTCTACATTTTATGTCTCTATAATTTTCCTAATATATGCAATATTTAAGCTGCAAATCTCTAATTTATGTCTGTTCTATAAATAGAATTTTCTGAAAAGTGCAATATTAACAAAATTGTTAATATCTTCGGAACCATGAATCCTAGAGACATGGGGCTTGGTGATTTCTCATGGGCATTTCAAGATGCAACTTTTTGATCTCTATAATTTTTCAAAAATCTCTTGCCATTCTCTAGATCTTGAATAACTTGCCTATTTTTCTTGAATAACTTGCCTATATCATACAATATCAAGAGGAGCATATTTTTAACAAGTTTATGGACAACAATCTCACAGAAGTGCCTTTTTGTAAGTATAGACACATCAATCTGAGAGGCTCTTCCTTTCTCATGGAATCCATGAGGGCTTTTTTACAAAAATTCTTGGATTAGAGGGGGTTCCACACTAGAGCAAAAAGCTCATATGGGCATGTTGAGCTAGGTTTAAGTGTAGACAATTCTGCTTGAGGGGGGCTCTTCCTTTCTTGGGTTTATAATACAGTCAATACCACTACTCATATGTTTCATTTTGAACACGTACGTTCATAAATTCACATTACAAACTCATCATAACACAACATAACACAACACGTACGTTCATAAATTCACATTACAAACTCATCATAACACAACATTGTAACTATTGTGCTTGTCACAACCTTAAAATGGGCGACAGTTCAAGTTTCCTTTTGGTAGATGAAGGAGACGAGCAAAGGACATCATCTCCAGCTTCTAAACACGCCAGAAAAGAGAATATTTTTACTGTACTTTATTTTAAAAAAAATCTCTTTCCTGACAGTCCCAAGCCTGTGTTAGTGTGAGGGGAAGCTGCGTAAAGGTTGTTTTAATCAACATATTATCATATTGGTGAAGGTCGTGTGTGCTGGGTGCATTTTTCCCACTTTTCATTGTGGTTACTCATGGGAGGGCGCATTTTCCCACTTTAATTGCGAGAGCGCACTTTTCCCGGGCGCATTTTCCCCAACACCCCCGTGGCTGCCTACTGGAGCCGAAGCGCCGTGAGGTGTAAGGTCGCTCATCACAAGCGGAGAGAAGCAAAATTCTTCTCTTACGAATGCAGTGCTTCCCAGAAACTGAAAATTACCATTTTGTGAATTGAGTTCATCGCAAATAGGCCTTGAGGCAGACAAGTTGTCGGTACCACTCGGGGGGAGGGTTCTAATATGATTTTTTGGTAAGGTTGGGATGCCTAGAGATGGAAAATATGTGATAGCATGTCATAACTCTTTGCGTTCTGTGTGTTATCACTCGACTCCCCAGATAACCTTGATGTAAATGGTAAGTTTTGATAATTTTTAATATTTTGACTTTCACTAATATTTCTAATGACAATTGCAGTAATTCTGATCTAAATTAATAATAATGATGATAATAATTGAGATTATAATAAGAACACTAATTAAGATATGTAAATATTTTAATAATTTAATTGACAAGTTGGATGGCATTTAACACCATTACTGTGTGACAGTCAGATTTACCGTCATTATTATTATTATTATTATTCATGTCTGTAGCGGTAAAAAGATGTGTTGATTCAAAGTGTTGAGTGTTTTAATTTGTAAGAATACATATTTGATTTTTGCCAAGCCGACGGGAGGAACGAGACGTTCGCGTGTCTTAAGGGTGATTACCTGAAGGGTCACGTTATGCGTCTAAAGCTTAGGAAATTCGACCGTAATGACAAACATTTAAATATCTCGGTTTCCAGCGGTCAGATTCATGTGAAACTTATACCAGCGCAGCAGCATGTGTGCAAGGACGAATGTGTGGAGTTTCGTCGCGATCAAGCAACAATTACGGACGCCAGATCAAATCGGTTGTAATTGATCAGTTTGTGGACACCGGTTGCAATTGAGCTATGGGCGACGGCCAGGCGGAAGCTTAATCCGCACATACCGAACTTCGAGCACGGCCCGTCCAAGTTGGGAGACAATAGAGCGAAGTGGAATGACCTCTCCGGAAGCGTCACGTCAACGAGCGCCTAGTGTCCTTTTTCAAAATCCAAATAAAACGAAGGACATGGTTTTTCGATACACAGTCTTACCGCGATCCTTGTAGCGAGAGCACCTCCGTGCTACCTCTCCGTATACAGTTTTGCCGCAATTCTTGTAGCGACAGCGCCTTCGTGCTACCTCTTCGTATACAGTGGACTTTGTTGTGTTTTGCGAACACCAGTGTGTGATCAACCGCTGGGGGAAGTTGAAGCGAGACCGTGTTTCCGTGATTACCTTACGCCGTTTATAGTTTTTGTGAAACGAGGAACACCGGAAATTATGGCGGGCTAGAGGAAGAAGAGAGATGAGGGCGTTACCCTCGATTCGCCCGATGTCAGAAGAAACGACGAGTCATGCCTACAACATGCCAAGAAACGACGAGCTACGCCGACGACGCCTACCAGCCGCCACAGAGAGAGATGTTGAACGCCGCCCTGTCGACGCGCCGACGACGCCTACCAGCCGCCACAGAGAGAGAGATGCTGAACGCCGCCCTGTCGACGCCCCGACACGCCGACGACGCCTACCAGCCGCCACAGAGAGAGAGATGTTGAACGCCGCCCTGTCGACGCCCCGACGCGCCGATGACGCCTACCAGCCGCCACAGAGAGAGAGAGAGAGATGTTGAACGCCGGTCTGTCGACGCACCGACGCGCCGACGACGCCTACCAGCCCACGGAGATGTTCACTGACCCCGAGAGGAAGAGAAGCCGAGGAACCAGACGTATGAACGCCCTTCGCATCTTCATCGTCGCGACCAAGGAAACCTTTCGTGTGAATACTATGTGTTTTCAATCGCTCATAAAGACGCCAGGATGCACCTCGCAAGCTGAGAGATGGTAATGTATTCATCTGTGTGATTGTCAGCACGTGACGGCCCGATTGATTTAGAGAACGCCCTTGAAATTCGTCAACATTTTGAAAACGCCCACACAACTCGAAACTTCATATCAAAACTCCCGTCGCGCTTGTCATTTGTAATTTATCTGTCTTAGGTCAATTTTTCTTATTCCTTGTGATATTTTTTTAATGACCTTAAATTCATTGTTGTTTGTGCTCCTTTGTATTTGTTTAAAGTGCTTACTATTAGAGTGAAGCGCCGCCCACTTAGTTGTTTAATCTACTTGAGGTTTGTTCATTTTTATGTGTCAGTGCTGTGTCGCTGCTAGCTACGTCAGGTCGCATATGTGATTATTTGTTAAAGTATTTGCCTGGTAATATGAATTGCTCGTCGCGACGAAGTGTTTAAGTCCCGCCTGCTAGAGAGTATATGTTTGCGTCACTCAACGGAGGTTATTTGTTATGTTTGGAACCACGTGAGGTCTTGAAAAAAGGAAAACGTCCGCCCACGTGAATGTAATTGCAGTTGAGACGCCTTTGTTTATGCCGGACACATAATGTATGGTCACCGCGCCGACCTAGTTTCTTTTTAAAAAAGGGTGAACTTAAGTAAGGGCTGGCTAGGATTTGAGTAGCACTGGAGCAAAATCAAAAATGACCTGGTTAGACAAAAATTAAGGTAAATTTAAATATGAATGCAATCATTAGGGCTTATCGTCATAAAACCTGTACATGTAATGTATCATTCTTTGTGTCGATGACCCCGTGAGAACTGAATGTGTGAATGAATGTGAGAGCGTGAAAGAGGGGGAGATGTAGTAAATTGATTCTTGTTTTGTTATGATTAGAATATACTTTTTATTTTCATGTTAATTTTGGGCTATATCATTTCGTACGCATGTCGCTACCCGTGATTTTCAGGTATGCAGCTAGCCGCTTCCCGGCTACAGGTAAAGAGGTGGTAATTTGAAAGTATATATGTTTTTTTTATTCGATACGGCTAATTACTATGCACTGTTGGTCACCGGTTCCTACACACGAACTTAACCTGGACCGTAACGCTATTTCGCTTGGCCGAGGGAGATTTTGCCGCCTCTATCTAGGTAGTGGTAGCATTTGTTTTCCCGGGCAAGGGAGGGCGTTTCACAACTGGAGTCAATTGGCTATTTGCCCATCATTAATGCAGATATCTCTGAATTAACAACTGAAGTGCGCATCTGTGAGAATGACACTAGCAGTCCAAGGACAGTGTAAGAGTTCATTGAGGAACGTGGGCAAGTGGTATGTACAATGCCTCTATTATTCGCCTGTATATTCGGTTCCAAACAACAGGAAATGTGCGACGAAGGCAACGTCAAGGCCGTCCGCGAGCAACAACATTAAGAGACAACAGGTACGTACCTTCTGCTTCACCTGCAAGACAAGATCTTATGACCAGAGTTAGGATTTTTAGGGGAAAATTTCATTGGGAAAAATGAAGGGAAAAGGTGCTAAAATAAGACTCAAAAAGGGGCAAAAAAGGTGCTGATTGGGGCAACAAAAGGTGCTGATAATTATACTACTTATTAAAACTTCCCCTCCTATTTTATTAGTCTAAGCTATTCACTCGAAGCTGTGTACACATCACACACACATAGGTTGTGTTACAGTTATTCACCAGAGTCGGGGAAAACACAAAGCTGTTGTACCTTACAACATAAGCATTTCTAAATTTTTAAAAGTGAGTTTGTTTCTTTTCGGAGATAAAATGTCTTTATATTATATAAGCTGATGCTTCTCTCTAAATCCACAGAAACAAGTGGGGCAAACTTAGTATTCACTCGGAATGGTAACTTTGTGGAAGTGGTATATTCCACAACATGCGGATTCTTGTCAAGACTGTCCTCAAGTTTTTCTCTGGCAAAACCATCTAACTGGCCCCTCACAGTAGTAAAGATATCCCATTGTTTTTCCTTTTCGACACCTTGTTCTTCTAAGCTTTTGATGGATGTCGACAGGTACTTGTAGGAATGTACACAAAATAGTTCTTTTTGCAAATCATCTATATTGTCTGGGAGGAGAAGTTGCTGTGCCTTGGAAATTGCACCTGCGTCGGTTGAATCCAGGGAAAGCACAAACTTGTCACGTACACAAACTGCGTTGCTTTTCTTTGAAATAAAGGACCATAGATGGCAGCATGCAAGAGGAACAACGGTTATAAAAGATGCTGCATAAATAAGTTTGGAAAGTGGGTAAGAGATGGCACCACCCTATGGAAGATGAAATAAAAGGTTCTGAGAGCGAAATAGGCGTTAGGAAGCAAAGCCTTGTATATCAGAAACATGATGCAGTGTATAAGAGGAAAGACTACGATGATATAATTGAAAATGAAAATATAAAATGTGAATATGAAAAAGAGGTCGAAAGAGAGGACCATAAATACAATGCATCGAAAGAAGAAATACAAGCTAAAGTGGATGAGTGTCATTGGATCTCAGAAAATGAAAAAGAAGATTTAAGATATATTTTGTTGAGACAGGGGAATATTTAGCCAACGCCCAGGAGTGACGGATGTATACACCTATAGGATTGAGGTAGACACAGCGAGTCCAATAGTGTCAAAGCAATATCCTATACCCTTTGCAAAGAGCTGTAGAAAAGGAATTGAAGAAATGGTTAAGTTGTTGGATAATAGAGAACTCCAATAGCGTACACGTAAGCCCAATGCACGTGGTAGACAAAGCGGACGGAGGTGTGAGGCCCGTACTGGATTTAAGAGAGCTAAATAAACACGTGCTACTTCCCAGAAATCAAGTAGAAAGAATAAATGAATTACTACACACTTTTTCAGGAAGCATATACTTCACATCATTTGATATGACTTTGGGATACTTTCAGGTAGAAATAGAAGAAGAGTCTAGAAAATATACAGCGTTTCGATATGGATCAAGGTTATTTCAATTTAGAAGGCTTCCATATGGTTTAAATTCGTCAGTATCAGCTTTTATGACGGCTCTAAATAGAATATTTAGTATAGAAACAAGAGAATTGCTTGCTATATATGTGGATGATATGTGTATACATACAAAAGATTGGGAGACACACATAGAAAAAATAGATTGGGTATTAAGTAAATTGGCAGAAGCAGGATTAACTGTCAAATTGGAAAAATGCTCTTTTGCAAGGAAGGAAATACGTTTCCTAGGTCATGTGGTATCTGGAGGTGAAATAAAGATGTGCCCAGACAAAAATGACGCTATAAGCAAGCTCCCAAGACCAAACACAAGGAAACAACTTCAAAGATTCCTGGGAGTATGTAATTGGCGATCAAAATTTATACACAATTTCGCAAGCAAAGCCAAGCCATTATACGAACTTCTAAGAAAACATATAAAATGGAAATGGGAGGAAAATTAAGAGGAGGCTTTCCAAAGACTTAAGCAAGACCTTATACAAGCACCAGCCATAAGCCAACCTGATTTCGGGAAAATGTTCTTTTTAGGCACAGATGCATCAAACATTGGATTGGGAGCATACCTATTTCAGAAAAACGAATCCAATGAAGATAATGTAATACAATATGCTAGCAGAAGCTTAAAGAACTTTGAAAGAGCGTATACTATAAGTGAGCTAGAGTGTTTGGCGATAATATTTGGAATAGAAAAGTTTTCTGCATATCTGAAAGGCAGAAGATTCAAGGTGGTATGTGATCACAAGAGTCTAGTTTGGTTAAATTTTGCAAGACAGTGGAATGCAAGGCTTACGAGATGGGCAATATTACTGCAACAGTACAGTTTTGATGTTATAGATATAAAAGGAAAGGAAAACCAGGTTGCAGATACTCTAAGTAGAGCACCTTTAAAGAGAAATCATGAACCAGAGGAAGTGATTAGGCTAGAAATCAACGCTATCGCTGAGGAAGAAGTAAATGTTATTAAAGAAGAGGAATGGCGAGTTGGAACAGAGGAAGTTGAGGAACTAAGGGAGATTATCAAGGTGTTGGAAGGAGAGGAAGTAAACAAGAAAACAAGGATGTCTAAGATAATGAGCAGATATAAAGTTATAAATGGCATCGTTTTCCAAGTTAGTTATGAGAATCCGAACCAAGTAAGGATTAGTGTACAACGAACTTTGATAAGAAGAGTACTCGAGATCGTGCATGAAGGATCTGGCCACTTCGGAGTTGACAAAACGCTGAGATTAGCTAGAAGATTTTACGTATGGAAGACTATGAAGAGTGACGTTGTTAACCATGTTAGAAATTGTACCATTTGCATACAAACTAAACCTTCAAAGATAAAATTTAAGAAAGAAGAATTACATATTATCGCTAAATGGCCATTAGACATGGTTTCGATAGATCTAATAGGACCATTACCTAGGTCTAAGGGATTTTTGTACATATTGACGTGTGTGGACATATGTAGCAAGTTTATCATGTGCTATCCTTTAAAGAAAGCTACAACCAAAGAGATAGTCAAGAAGTTGGATGAAGGATTTATCAAACATTATGGTAGTCCATAGAAAATGTTGACAGACAACGGGACTCAATTTACTTCAGAGTATTTCAAGGAGTATACATATTTCAAAGGGATAAGGTTGATTAATGTTACAAGATATCATCCTAGTTCCAATCCAATTGAGCGTTACAATGGAGAGATTGTGAGGTTACTCAGAATGTACTGTCATGATCATCATACAAGGTGGTGTGCAGTAATTAACAGGATAGTTATGTTATTAAATAACTCTATATCAGCTGAAGCAAATATGAGCCCGACAGAGATTTTCTTGGGATATGAAGCAGAGCCAATGATTTTCGATGATTTAGAATGGCCAAAGAAGGTTATGGAAAGAGAAACGAGGAAATAATTTTTCAATGACCTGTATAACAAAAGAAAGAAGAGAACGTCAAAAGAGGAAGCGAAAGGAAAGAAGATAGAAGTAAAGAGGGGTGATATAGTTTATTGTAAAACACACCCAATAAATAAGGCCATTGACCGCACAATTAAAAAACTGTTTTTCAAGTACGAAGGTCCGTATATGGTATTAGAAACGTTTAGGAACACTATAGTTATACAAGATATGGTGACAAAGGAAGTAAGAAGAGAAAATTTAGATAATGTATAAAGATATAATTGTACGGAAGACGTTAAACAAATGTTGAAAAGTACATATGAGAAGTAAATAGTAAGAATGGATGTTGAAGAAAATTTTTCCTTGCATACGAATCTTCTCAGAAGGAAAAATTTTACCCAGAGGAGGGGAATTTTGTGTCACGTACACAAACTGCGTTGCTTTTCTTTGAAATAAAGGACCATAGATGGCAACATGCAAGAGGAACAACGGTTATAAAAGATGCTGCATAAATAAGTTTGGAAAGTGGGTAAGAGATGGCGATTGTATATAGAGACAACGGAAAGAGCAGATGTGATGAAATAACGATTGTATATATTAATACTAATTATAAGGAAATAAATAAATAAGTTTAAAATAATAACAGGATATAAATAAGGAGAAAAGGGGAATTATCATTCAGTAATGACATAAGCGATTAATATACAAAAGTAAAGAAGTCGAATTGCAATTTCGATTTTGTGTCTATTACAGTTCCCACGAACTGAGAGTTTCGTGCGGCTTTTGGGTTGTTTTCCCCAGGTGTAGCGCCATTTCTCGGCAGCACCCAAGCACATTTGGAGGCGCATACATTGTAGCTCCAAGTTAAGGTTAGCGCCGGCCAGGCGGCGATCTTTAACTAACCCCTTTCTCTTTGTTTATTTGGAAGATCGATATTTACGTCAATTGGTATAAAGGGATGCCAAAGAAACGAGGAAAGAGAGGAGGTAGAAAAACAAGAGAATCTATTCTGGCAAGACTAGTAAGGGAAGGAGGAGAAATAATACGACCTCCAATTATCAATTATGATCCACTGGGTCTTTTGCACGACGTTTCTAAACAAGAACGTGGATATAAGTTGCAGCACATAGATATACATACCGTTCCAGGGAGTGTATACAATGATATAAAGGGAAGCTCATTTAATGATCCACGGACAAAGAATAATCCAGATAGCAAGGATATAAAATGTTCCTTAGAAAAATCAAGGAACGAAACAAAAGATGTAAATAAAGAGTAACGAAAGGATGAGGAATAAAGATGTAAATATATAGAAGAAGGAATATTAGCGATTATAAGAAGAAGAAGCCTTATTAATTGCAAGAAGAAGGCAATTTAATTATTAAATACAAGGAGAAGAAGATTCATTAATCATAAGAAGAAGATGCCATACTAATTATAAGAAGAAGATGCCATACTGATTATAAGAAGAAGAGGCCATAAGAAGAAGATGCCATATTGATTATAAGAAGAAGAAGCCCGAAGAAGATTGGTTAGAATTAATAAAAAATAAAAATAGAAGAAAATTACTGTATGAAAAGACTTCAAAAGTTATTTAATATTTGTACATAATTAATCAAGAATATAGTACGAATTGTACCCTCAGTAGTGGGTTAAATCTGTTGTTTCTTTCCATATATTTGTAGCGTTAGTAACCCTGATCTGTGCCCAGAGGTATCTCAGTGTCTCTCCCCTGTGCTAAGCTGGTAGGTGCTCACGCGAGGGACGTGGAAAACTCCTTAATTTTTTCAAAATTTTCACACAGAAATGCAGCACACTCAATCCATGATCCCCAGCGAGTAATGATGGGGAAATGTGGCAGGGGCAGGCAGGTAGTTTCTCTGTAGGCAAGAATGCGACTCGGGGCCTTAAGGAGTATTTTCTTCAGATCAGATATGAACTCATTTACAATGTTGTATTCGTTCCTAATAGATTCAGAAACCCTGTGAAGGGCATGAGACATACAGGTTACATGCTTTAACTTAGGGAACAACGGCATCAATTGGTTAAATGCCGAAAAATAACGGCGATCTGGTGCATATCAGTAGTGGTTTTTCCATTGTTGATTCAAATAGGCAACAATCAAGCACAGTTTAAATACATTCAATTTCAGTTAACAATGTGAAAACATCTTAAAGAGAAAAGTGTCGCGAAAAAAGAAAACAAACATTCAATGATTTGTTGAGGAAATATATTTAACAACACCAGTAATAGGACACAAAAAGGGGAGGAAAAGTGATTAAGAACACGAAAAAGGGGAAAATATATAAATGTCCCAGAAAAGGGAGGGAAGGGGAAACGTTATCAAAAAAGGGGAAAAAAGGTGCTGGAAAATTAGCTCCATTCTCACGTTGAGGCAACATTTCTCACACTGAGTCCTTCCAGAGAGGTCTCACTTTCACTACGAAAAAAAGGTGCGCACCTAAAAATCCTAACTCTGCTTATGACCATTGTAGTGGGGTCGGAACACCGGAAAATATTTCACTTCCGGCGGAGAACGTGCCCTTTGGGGGGCGGATCTACATTAATTCCCGAACCTAAAACGCCCCAGACCCCAAGATTTTAAGCCCTCGTTTGTCTGTAATGGCATCTTCAAAATGGCGGTCATGACTAAGATTCTACTCCTGTTCATTGCAGTTATTTATCATTCATGACGTCTTATTTCAACCTAATTTGCAGTTTATAACTGTATTCAAATTCAAATTCAAATACAAATACAAATATCACACTCCAAAATTTTAATTTTATCTCTTCTTTCTAATTAATGAATAGCAATCGGTGTGGGCGCAGGATGCGGCCTTTCTTTGGGCTCCCTGCTCTGGTATGCCAGACTGGGGTTCTGGACTTGTGAGTTGGGTTCTGTGGGTTTGATGAGGAAAATAATCTTGTACATCAAACCGCTCTGGAATGCCGGAACGGAATCTTCTGCGACTCCAATATTATGCATGCTTGTCTCACTGCCAGGGAAACGTTATCGAGAATGTTATTGAAGATGTTCTTCATGATGTTGTTAAAATAATATTATTAATATTGTTATGTAATGTAATGTCATGTCATCTGTTCTGGATTCCAGAACAGAAATAATATCACATAAAGTATTGTATACACCAATTATATCATGTATATATTCCTTGTATAACATTACAATTTATTATTATTATACCTATTTTAAAATGCAAATAGTAATAAATAGAGGAAATAAAGTCGGGGGAATCGTCAAATTCGGAGCAACTGACGTCCTGGTATATTTTTAGGAACCAGGACAATAAGACCAGACCCTCGAATGTAGGCGGGAGGAGCCGGACTTACTTTGGGGGTTCCCCCCTTATTACATGTATTGAATAGCTGTATATTTGTGTATGATTGTTGCTTATAGTTGATAATTGTCTAAATTATATGATAATGCAAATTCAGTATGTAATGTAATAATGTAATAAAGGGAATTATTATTATATGTATTATGATAATGAGAAATTAAAAAGACCCACTTTATCAAATATTATTAGTTATGGCGGCCAATATGGCAGCGAAAAGTCTAAAAATAACCCTTTCAGCTATGTGATCATGTTTGGGATAAAACCTTATGTTTTGGAGGTTCCAGAACTCAACGGTGACATCAAAAGTAGTGTCAGACTAAGCCAACGAAATAATAATGGTTCAATTTTTTATAATTGTATATACAGGGTGTTTCAAAAGTCTGGCACTAAAGGACAAACTGCGTTATTAGTGCAGATGGCGAAAAATGGAAAGAGGGGAAAGTTGTTGGAAATATGAGGTTTTAAATATAATGTGCTTGAATTTTCAACGTAGCATGCACCGTTGAGGCTGCACGCTGGTACGAGCCTCATTGAGAACTGACATTGCCTTGTTGCCACATGCTTCGTCCTTAAAGGGAGCATTTACGTTATCGCAACACCGTAATGTACTCGGCAAAGTGAGAATGATGGCGCAAAATTAGAGGCAAAGTAAGAAGTGCGTGCGTTTTTGTGTGTACAGAAACAGACACACACGTACGCACAAGCACACAACTACAAAACCTGTAATTGTGGCTAACGTTTTCTGAAATAGAAGTTGTTCATTAGGGTATAGTGATATGAACAAAGGATAAAATTTCGAAACTAAGGGGATCTTAATTTTTCCCTTCAAATCAGGGTAGATCACCACTAAAATATATTTGCGCTCAGACATCTTCTGTTGACACATACCGGAAATGCAAACAATAATGACGATTAGCAAGGTAAGGGGTCGCGCAGACTTCGTTTTCGATGCCCTTGGTTCGCCGTATCGAGTAAGTTGTGTGTCTCAATGAATAAGGAAAGACATCTAGGACAGTTCATCGAAAGGGTGGAAGCAGTGGACCAAAACCACAGAAGAAAAATATTAAAAAATGTAATGATTCGTGTGTTACAGGTTGCTATCTTCCGTCATCACGCTGCTTCTCCTCCAGACGCTTCTGGCACACAGCCCAAGGACCAGTGGCACGCATGGACGGCGTCGATATCCACATCTAATCTTTAGTATCCACATCATGAGTGATGATATGATGAAATTGATGAATTGACACTCGCAAACATTCATGCCCAGGGCAGGATTCGAACCCGAGACCCCTGGCTTCGTAGCGCGATATGCTAACCATTCTTCCACGGTGGCTGGCACGTGCTAAACACTACTTTCGGAGATCATTTTGACGGCAATTTTGATATACAAATTGCATTTTCTCTACTTACATTCATTATGTCCAAATTTTATCCTAATAGATAATCTCGCAACAAAGCAAAATGTTTTAATTCACTCGAATTCACAATGACTAATATATACTTGACCTATATTTTTGAATGCAAAATCTGGGTGTCAAAAATGTGCCTCAACACGAAATGAAAAAGAAATTTTCATTAAATACACTAAAACTGTTGACCAAAACAGACTTTATTATACAAATATTATGAACAACACTACACACGTAATCCTCTAACAGGGTTTTCTTCAGAATAAGATTCACGAGGCTTAATAGGATTATCATTCACTACAAAGCAATAGCTATAAACATGAGATCAACCTGAAATGAGGGGTTCGCATTCACCATAAGAGAAGTGCAGCAAGTAAAACGAAATACATATTTAAGGAAGAGGTGTGTAAGTGTAAGTTTCTATGTAAAAATTGACTGAGTGGTAGCACTAGACGCTTTTACGGTCCCAGGTTCGAATACCGGCCTGGTCATTGGTGTTATTTTTGAATGTTCTATTTATCCAACTATGCTATTTTACAGCTACTTTCTTTCAGATAAGCTGTAGTTTGTAAAACATTTTTTAAAGAATACTGATCAACAAGAAGCTGTGTATTCCCAAGATAATGTCGGAGATTACATGTGTATGTAATACCTCATGTCGTAGGTGTACTAATATAAATAAGGTATGTGGGTTTTTGGTGATAGAAATATTATAACATTAAATATTGGATATAATTACCAATTAGCGTTTCTGTGAATAAAGTGGACTAAAAACCTTTTTTTAAAAATATATTATTATTATTATTACAATTTTAATACAGATTAATCATCCTTCTCTCAGTCCGCCATTTGCTAGACAATATTGCGAACTTGCGGCTGAAGAAAATTAGTTTCCATGCAAAAAGGGAAGAACAGCAATTTTAAAACACTTAATTTAGTTACTAATTATTTGGAGTATTAACAAAGTTACAGTTACTAATATCAAAAAGTAACTAATTAGTTACAGCTAGTGTTACTTGAAAATCTTGTCACTTGTTATGTAATTGATTCCAAGGACTGTATATCAGCCAAGGCCGCTAAAAGGATTTTTTCTCAGGGGAGCAATAGTGCTCATAGTGGGAAAAACGTGAAGGTGATGATATCCCCCGATTAAGAAAATGCTCACACATCTTCCCACTACTAGGAAAATTTTCGCGGATTCCCACCACCCACTGCTGTTCTCCATGTTGTCCACCGCCCCCCGTGGCGGAGTGGTTAGCACATCGCGCTACGGCACCATGGGTCCCGGGTTCGAATCCCGGCACAGGCATGGATGTTTGTGAGTGTCCATCAATTTCATCATTTCATCTCATCACCATGTTCGCAAATTAGGCAAAAGTGGCAAAAAAGAGAAGTAAAATAAAGTAAATCAATTAATCCATGTTGTCCATACAAATTTCCGCTCAACTTTCCCCAAACTGGGTAAAGATTCATCCCCAGATAGGAATTTCCACTTCGAGCTCTTGGGGTGAGGGGTAGAGTAAGAAGTCTTATCTTGCCCTTCAGTTATAAAAGCTCACATTTTACCTTTTATTATTATTACTATTGTTTTACAAATCAAAGAATTGAAATCGAATTTAATATACCGTCCTGTTGAACTTCAGACTGAGTCCGCTTATGAAACTGCAAATCGAATTCGATGTTCCTTTCCACGAACATCAATTAGTTTGTTAATGAAAAGTTTTTTTTGTTTGTTTTTTTGCACACTTTTACAAAGATATCATAGTATAAGATTACACTTAATCATCTGTCTTTCGTGGCACCCCTCCATCATGTTTTTACTCCACAATTCACTATTCGAATTACATTAAGTTTTTCCAGATATCGCAGGGGAGCAAGTGCTCCTTGCCCCCTTTTCTACGAGCGCCGTTGAAAATAACATTACTAGTGAATTTTAAGTATTTATTAAATAATGCTCTTATTTCTATAACATGTAACATCTGTAGAAAATCTATTGTCTGAAACTTTATTTTTTAAATTAACAACTCTCAAAAGATATATATGCTATTATGAAACATTACATTATGTGGTTTCTAAAATATTCGACTAGCTTTTGCATTTTTCTTGAAAAATGATATCTATATTGGATATCATCTAAACCTGAAATGTGTACCCAAGAACATTTTGAGGTAATACTAACAATCATCATCGCACGCAAGCAAAGAAATTCCCAGAACAAACACGTTTCTATTTTATTATATTGTGAACCCAGGACTTATGTTTTATTTTCTATAATTGTTGTATTTCTGTAAACTATTTTAAGAATGAAACGTAACACCGGAAAGAGTAAGACCACAGAACTCAAACTTTAGTCGCTTATAAGGTAAAGTACTGGAGAATGGCTAAAGTGTAACATCAGAAATATTGATATATTGAAGACGGAACTTCCTCCAGAAAATTTATGAAGAAAATATGGTAAAGATTTCTGATAAAAGCAAGAAATGTCGTCAAGTAGTGTTGTACAAAATGCGTTATCGTAATCTATAAGTATCTTCAATGATCTCATAGTCAACGTAGCAGTTGCTTCAAACGAAATTGTATTATTCTTCCTTGCTCTGTTTGGTGTATGAATTAACCAAAAGTTTGATTATATTTTTTGTCAATATTTTGTACTTTTACTGCTTTCCATTACTGATACACGCGTTCTTTTTCTGATGAAAGTATCTAACTGATTTCATAAAAATTAATAACATTGCTGTACACCTATGAATTTTTTCTAAATTCCACTAATCAACCTGACGTCATCTTGCATCAGTAGTAAATATTCTGATCGACCAAACTGTATGTACTTACCTTGATTATGCGCGGAGATCTGGCAACATGGCCCTCGGTTACCATGACAAACGGTGCTGTCATCTGTTATCGAAAAATTACCACGAAATCAGCTTTAGTACAGCCTTAATTAGTTTGGGTTTTTGTTTCAAGTCCATTTTAAGCACAGATAGGCTAATCGAAACTGGGTCTACAGTATAAAGTGGGATGCAAACCTTTATATGTCTCCACTGGTATGGAACTCAGGGCTCCTTGATTGCAAGGCTTGACGTTATCACTACGTCATCGTGAAGGCCCTCCGTAATGGGTTACATCTGCATGGATTAACATAAATTTATTTTAAACATATTTCGGACACTAAATAGAGTTCATTATCACCACAGACTTGAAATTAGTTTTTTTGTGAAAATACGAAGAATAGAGTGCATCATCACACATATCTTTGCCGTTGCGAACATACCAATTTTCGTTTCGTCTCCCTCTCTCTTAGCATCACGTGTTCTACGCTGCTCGCCAACCTTCGCCATTGTTACCATATTGTCATTCCATTCCTGGACACACTCGCGCAAACATCATTGAAAACAATTGAATAGCGCTCCAGCTCGCGGTTCACACCGTTCGGCAGGGACGGTAATGTGGCAATATAGCACGGCGTAGTGGTTGCTTCTTTTATGCAGTGCATGTTCATTGGCTAGCTAGTAACTAGTGTTGCCAACTGTAATAATGAAGCACTATTTCTGTCACGGAAGGGGAAAGACAGGTAAAGTGGCGGTGAGTTTTGTTGGATTGGAAGCACCATATTTTTATTTTATAAAGTATTTGACCGGTTTGACGTTGTGTGCGTGTATTGCGTGTGTGTATGTAAAAGTGTGTGTTTGCTAATGAACGTTAAATTCCATAATGCCTCCAGTTCTGTCGAAGTTGAAATCAAAAACCTTGCATAGCCAAGCTCGGGAAATTCACAAATTGTTCATATTTCATAATTTTTGGAATTGTTCAAAAGAAATAAATTATGTGGCTCCATGAGCATTTCAACTCTTGGCTCCGGCACGTGTTCTTGTAGAAATTGCATAGAGGAGGCTGTCATTTTTGCTGCTTAATGCGATGCATATTGTTTTCTGTGTTAAAATTGCCATGCTGTGATGGGTGACAAGTTCATAGCCCAAAAAAAAAAAAAAAAAAAAGACGCGCAGCTTATCGTCTAGTGGCAGTACATGTACTTGTTATTGTTGTGGAAGCCGGCATCCTTTGTAAATGTACAACAAAGGCAATCGACTGTCGCCGATCACAGAGAGGCAATAATACTGCTTGAGGAGGAGTGTTGTGGTCCAATTGTCGCGGTTTAACACGTTCGCATATTATTAGTTCTCAAAGCAGTGTATTATCTGTCGTTGCAGTTCCATACCAGTATAGACTGGTTTTGGGAGTGAACAGTTAGAACGCCACCAGTGCATTAATGCAATGGAAAATAATAAAGTGTTTATTTTGTTTGAAATCACTCAAATAAGGAATCACTATGATGAAGTCTTCTTTGCAGAATTTTTGGAAATTTTACGTATGTGTTAGTCCATATTTTGCGAATTTTTAGTCCATATGTATGTAGCTACATACAAAGCCACTTGTTAGTACATATTAATAATCCTAGTCCTGGTATAATGCATGACGTTTAAAACTCAACGTTAGATAGACCTGAATTCTTTAATTTTCTTGTTGTACGTAACAGCTGTGCATCGGCGCACTGCAGCGATTTTTCTATCTGCTCCATTAGCAACACTACTTCTTGAGTGTGTCGCGCATCGCACGGCAGAAATATACGTGTTGGGCTCTACCTATCGCTCTTCTCTTGTTTCTATTCATTACAAAATAAGAATTATTTCATTTCACTCTCACGGTCTATCGTTGCTATTAATTGACGAAACAACAATGCTTCAAGCTCAGAAGCCGACACTGCAGTTTCGATTTATGCGATTTCACGCCATTGTTCTACCAGTCTCCGTTAATTTCGATAATAAAGATTAAATATGTGATAGGTGGGGGTGGGATGAAGACCAGCTATTCGACGCTAACCACGGGGTTGGCTTTTGAGTTCATCAAATATCACTATTCGTCATTCAAATTCCAGAGGTAGCAAAGCAACGTAAAATAACGAAAACAGAAAACAAGAATCCACTTATCATCACCCAGCAAAAGCACACACAAACTTCTTCTGGCATTCGTTTCTCAGAATGGCCTTGATTAAAGATCGCCCACTTCCTGGTTCAGCTCGAGACAATTCAGGTGCCTTATCAAAGCTGCCCTGAAGCACGCAGGGTTTCTAATCCACTTCGCCGTGGCTGGCTCTGGGGTCGACTATTACCTTTGCCGTTGTTTGTACACCCGGCCGCAAATGTAATGGTAGAAAAAAAAATTGCACAGCTGAAAATAAGTTGGCAATGCTGCGCACACCGAGACATTCGTGATAAGACGCTCGAGGAGCCTCAAGCAAAGTTTTCTCAACGCACAACTTCAATACCGAAGGTCACGTCACACGTCGATTAGCAACTTTCGGGAGCATGTCTGTCTACACAGTTCTCCCCAAATCCCTGTTTGAAAATGAATCTTGTGTTCACGTTTTCTCTCTCCAACAAAGATCTGACATTGCAGTAATCTTACAATATTGTTTTGGTTCTTATTTTGTTTTGCTTTTACCATGACACGATTACAATTTATCGCAACTATGAGGATGGATGATTTAATTGATAAGGAAACACTACAGAGATAAAACTCCATGACGAGACCAGGACTCGAACTCGGAAGCAAGCAGTAGTGTACCCAGGATTTCATCAAGGTCGGGTGTTATTTCTAAAGGTTTATCCAAATGCACGTTGTTTTATTAAACTGTAATTATATCATAATAATAATAATTAATTAATAATACTTATAATTAACTAATTAGTTGAATTACTACAAATAATACTACTAATACCACCACTACTATTAAGTAGTGGAGATCTACATAAATATAGTATTTATGAAAGCAATTGAACGAAATAACTTTCTAGTCATTCGATTTTTACAAATTCTAGGAGCACGTTTGTTTCTTTGATACGAAATAATTGTCTAGTCAACGAGGTAAGACATTTTAAGATTGAAGAAAATCCATAAAAACAAGAAAATACATTAAAATAAATTGAAATAATCAAAGTATGGAACTCATCCAAGGAGATGCAATGGTCTGGTTGGTAGGCGTCTGACAACCACGCGGGCGAACTGGGTTCGATTACCGGAATTTGTTGGAATTTTTCAGCTCTTATCCCCGCATAAATGTTCCTGATAATTCACATCTGTAATGTCTCGCTGTTCTTACCATCAAAACATTTTACAATAGTTAATGTTATTGTTTTTGGAAATCAGAAATTTAAATGTGCCAGTGTAAACAATGGGAAGGTGCACTGGTGGCTGTGTATTCTTGTCCGCCTAACTATACATTACCCACTTACAACGAACGAAGAACTTTCTTTAGTTAATGCTCATTGTTCACACACACACACACACACACACACACACACCACTGACGCACACATATGCACCCACACGCACGCACACATATGCAAACACACGCACACACATAATATGTACACACACATACACAGTAATGCACAAACACGCACAAACCTATGCACACACACACACACACACACATACATACACATAAGTAGTGTTATTTGACCTATTATTGGCACAACAAATGAAGAGCTCATATGATTAACAGACCCGATTTGGCTATACTTAAAACTATGTCAAGATGCCCATATGCCCCAATTGCCCAAGTGTGCTATGCTGTCAAATCCAAGAATCCTGAACTCTAGTGTACAAATGAAGAACCCTCAATAGATTAATTTGGCTACACTTCAAATTATGTCAAGTTGTCCATATGATCTTATTGCTTACAGTGTGCTACTCTGTCAAAATCCCAAGAATCCCGAATCACAGTGTACAAATGAAGAAGCCTCAACAGACTGATTTGGCCATGTGTGCAAAAGCTACATCTGTGAGATTGTTGTCCATAAGCTTGTCAAAAATATGCCCCTCTTGATATTGTTTTGGCTACACTTAAAACTAAGCCAAAGAGCCACCCACACTCACCCACACCAACCTACAATCACCCACATCCACCCACACCCACACATATTTACTTCCGGTCCACTTCCGGTTAAGTTCAGAGAATTAATATGTTACCTGGAATATGCTCAATATTTTAATTGGGCACCAGTCTCAACTTGTATATCTAGTACTAAGACAATGCATTGTGCAGAGGTCTTCTAGAATTGCTCTGTAACTCTCTCATTTCTTACATCATAAACATATGATTTTTCACCTATAAGAATAACACTACATATGGTGTCATCAGGGAGTGTATCATGGAATTCACAGATAATTTTAATGTTTGTCCTGTCATTAACCACAACTTGTTTCCTTTTTGAGGTGTTGATGACAAACATGGGTCTCTGTGTTTTGAATTCATCTGGTGAGTAATACATGTCTGTATTCCCGGTTGTAACCCTTTTGTATGCTGTAAATGCCTCGTATAATTTAAGAAAATCATCCTTGGACATGTTTAAATTATAATTTTCTCTAGGAAATACCTCATTTCTGCCATTTTTAAGATATATGTTTTTGATGTTGCAGTTATCAAATTTACTTGAATTTTTTTCCTGATTATTGTTTCTTCCAGTCTGAAACAGTACCACCACAAAATCTGGTATGTCATATTGTATACTGGAGAATGAGTTTGTAGCATCAAATTCATAATAGCTACCAGTGGCAGGCTTCTGCACACATTGATATATACAAAATTGTAAAGACACCTGTGGATTTTTTAGTATATCTGCTTTGTATTTAAGAGCATAGCTGGCCTCATATTCAACAACCGGGATTCTTAGCTCCATAGTCTGAATAAGGCATTTGCCTTCATCAGGTAGGGTATTAGGCAGAGCTGCCCCAGTAGAATTTAATGTACTGTACGTCATCAAAGCATTATTATCATTAGCAGCTCTTCTAAATGTAATTCTTAAACCACCCTTCCACATATTATCTTTGTAATCTGAGAAGAATCCTGGCAACAGGCGCATAGGAAACAATACTGTGTGGTTCTTAGATATTATTTTATCACCAGCCTCAAATCCACCTATTTTGTAGTAAGAAGCCTCGGTTTTGGATAATTTTAGTGTGGCCAAAGCTGTAGAAGTAATACCAGGGTAATCTACTCTGTTTATAACAACACCATGTTTTCTGATCTCAATTTCAGAGAACAGATGTGGCACAAAATTGTCTACCAATCTTATATTTGAGTTAGCCGGATAATCTGTACCATCGAGCTTTACAACATCAAATTTGATGTATAGGTCTGCTCTGTGAGGGTGTATAAAGCCATCTCAACATCAAGATCAACCTCAATCTCTGTGTTGGCTTGATTTAAATTTGCAAAGGTCCTCCTGTTTGGAGGGAATGATTGTAGCTCATAACTCTCAATATTTTCCATTTTTTTTGTATGTATTTTTATTTAAATATTAATTTCTATGATAGCAGTTGTTGTGGCTCCAGCAAAATCAACTAATTCTTCTTTTTCATTAGTGACCATCAACTCAATATAATCTATTCTATTATGGCACACAGGAAAATAAAATGTTGGTGATGGAGTGTAGATGATCGGTTCCATAAATTCAGAGTTAGGTTTGAATGTTGCAATGATGCCAGTTTGTTTGTGAGTGCCTATGCCATCTGATTTGGTGATCATACCCTCAGCCACATTACAGTGAATATTTAGAGTTTCTATGGCTAAGAATTTAGGTATATTAATAGCAGTGTGTTTGATGGCTGGTTCAAGTTTTGTGTTGTTCTCAAATCCTAATAGTTCTCCTATAGTATCCAGATCTACAGTTTCTGTAGCAGATACAATCTCTACTCTGTGAGTGACAGAATTTTGACTTAATACTATACCTCTGGGTAACTGAGCATTTAAAGTAGACAGATTATACTGTCCTGGAGTGATGACAATTTTTTGTTCACCAACTGTGATTGTGTTGTTGTGGTGTGTAATATTAGGGATCAAGTACATGCCATAAAATGCTCTGAGAGCTATTGTTTTGGGATATACTACATCATCATGTAATCTGAGTTTCAATATTGAATTTTGGCTGGTGAGATGGAATACTCCCATGATGCTTCAGATACCACAAGGCTTTTTGAAAATTTTCAATTGATGGTTTATTTATTTGAGACAGATATCTAAGATCAGATAAACACAGATGTCCACAATTAACATCTTTGAAATTTTGAACACGGGCATTATTGTAATAAAGATTAGTTGATTTTAGATATTTTACTAAATTTTCAGGTGGAACACCTCCAAATGAATCAAACACAAATGCCTCAGTAGATCACAAATATGCCTTCTAGCACAACCCTGATTTCTTGACCAAACGACCACAAAAACCTCAAAAACTCACTTTCTCTCCACGTTCCGCGCCTCATTTATTGCGCTGACGATGTTTCACGGCGCAGAAAAGCCGGTACGAGAGAATTCACTCTCTCGTACTTGAAGTACGAATGCACCTTATCGTAATTTTCCAAGTCCCGAGGACCAAATGTTTATATATCGCGAGCTTTGTAAACCTCTCGCGAAAACGATGTGCCACACACACATATGCGCGCGCTGGCGCCTCTTATTATTTTTTCCGTATTGTGACGCGAGCAAACAAACAAAAACAATAATAATAATTGTTTTTTTTTTTTAGGATTCCTGGCCCCTATAACCTCGCCAGGGTGCGTGGTGCCCAACCAAAAAAAGTAAAAGGTTCTCTAACGGCTGCGGTTGTAGATAACCACACCTCTGTAGAGTTTCACGTGTTTTTTTTTTTCTCAAAAATCGTATGGGACACCTCTGTTTATCAAAAATTCGAGATATTTGCAATTTAACGCAGGACTTGGAAAATTTTCGATTGATGAAAAAAATTGGTTCCATAACGACCTATGTTTATTTTGGTATGGGAGGACAGAGGACACCGAGACTCGACCGACGCACTAAACTCGACCTCTCTACGACTATTCGTTCAAAAGTTACGAGTGATCAAAGTTTTTGGGAGGGGGTGGGCTAACTTCTTACCCCTTGACCCCAGGACCACCAAAACTTGGTATACGTATTCTACACCTCCAAAATCGACAGGGGGCATCTAACGATGCCGTATGGGGGTTTTTCGATATATTTTTTCGATAACTCTTACTATTTTCGAGATATTTGCAATTTAAGATTTTTTTAACGCTGGACTTTTTTTTGTTCCATGACGACCTATGTTTATTTTGGTATGGGAGGACAGAGGACACCTAGACGATGCTAACGCAAGAAATCCCAGCTCTCTATGATCATCTTTTCGAAAGTTACGAGCGATGAAAAAAATATTTTGGCAATTGGCCCACCCTTGACCCAGGACCTCTAAAAACTTTGTACACGTACTCTGCATCACCAATATCGACAAAAGGGTCAACGGGGAGGATTTTTGCACTATCTCTCTCTCTCTGTTTTTTTTCCCAGACATTTGCAATTTAACGCTGGACTTGGAAATTTTTTTCGACAGAGGGGTCAAATTTGATTCCATGACGACCTATGTTTATTTTGTTAGAAGATCAGAAAGAACACCGAGACTCGACCGACGCACTAAACCCGACCTTTCTACGACTATTCGTTCAAAAGTTACGAGTGATCAAAGTTTTGGAGGGTGGGCTAACTTCTTACCCCTTGACCCCAGGACCACCAAAACTTGGTACACGTATTCTACACCTCCATAATCGACAGGGGGGGTAGCTTCGCTACCGGAATGGGGGTGTTTTTCGATATATTTTTTCGATAACTCTTACTATTTTCGAGATATTTGCAATTTAAGATTTTTTTAACGCTGTGGACTTAGAAAATTTTCGATTGATGAAAAATTGGTTCTATGACGACATATGCCAATTTTGGTAGGAGAGGACAGAGGACACCTAGACTCGACCGATGCACTAAACCCGACCTCTCTACGCCTACTCTACGTTACCAAAAAAAAAAAAAAAAAATCGACAAGGGGATATTTTTTCGATAACTCTCACTGTTTCTAAGGTACTTAGGTTTTTTTGATAGACGACAACGACGGAGTCATCAATGAGTAATCATCTGTGAACTCGGTGAACACAAGTCAACTTTTTTCAGTAGGTCAATATTTTTTTTTTCTTATTTCATAGTGAATGGGTTAGGTGACTTGCAACGACGAAGGCCTTCTAGCAACACGTACTTAGCTTATGCCGGCGTAATTTGCTAAAATATGTCTTTAACTATTGTTATTTAGGAATCGCCTCAGTCCTGTTGTTAATTTGGAAAAGGTAATTGATCCAAAAATAACAAGGGTAGGGGGGGGGCAATTAAAGGTTCCAAATGACAATAGTTAGAGTTTTTATCCAATCTAGTAAAGGGTGGATTGGTTGAAATCTCCAAGGCGTATTTTGCACTTTTTTTTTCAAATATGAACATGTTAAAACTGAACTGGGCTAATAATTTCTTAATTGCAATTATTTTTCCAAAAAAAAACTTCTGCAACACAGAAATGTTAGCAAGAATTCTCATGTAACCTAGTTGTTTTTACTCAGACAAAATCAATAGTTTTGCATTCCAAACATTCCCCGAGTGTGTGTGTGTGTGTGTGTGTGTGTGTAGATGTGACGTCGACCTATTAAGAATGTCACGTCAATAATACTAGCTTGGATATGTCATGATCTTCTTTTTTCTCTATAAAAGAGAGAGAGAGAGGGGGGGGGGTCATGTAACTGGTGATTTGCTTGGCTAAGGGAAACTTCCTGAGAATTTTTTCCATTCTAAATATTCTTGTATATGTGTGTGTGTGTGTGGTTGTGTAGAGATTGATGCGCTTATGTATGTGTGTAAATATTAAGTTTTTGATCTGTTAAGAATATTATATCAATAATATTGTCTCGGGAATGTTATGCTCTTCCCTTTTCTCTATAAAAAAGAGAGATTTGTGTTGATTGTTTGGTTAAAAAGAATTTCCTAATTATTTGTTTTGTCACAAGAATTGTTTGCATACCAAATATTCCTAAGTGTTTGCGTAAAGATTGATGCATTAACCTGTTAAGAATATCACATCAATAATACCGGCTCGGAAATGTCATGTCCTCTCCCTCTATAGAAGGTCATATAAATGTGCTAATTGGTTGGCTAAGGGGGATTTCCTGATTAGTAAATTGAGGTTATAAATACGTACGCATAAAGATTTTGCTAATATGGAATGCTAAAGCTCAGTACTTGGCTCTCTCAGGGATTCGAATTCTTTTAGGTTAAACAGCATAGAAATTTCACAGCAAGAATTCTCATATTTACTGACGACATTCTTAACAACCTGTGTTGTGATTCCACTATAAACTGTATACAAAATATGCAGTCCCTAGAATGAGATGGACGAGGCTTATGAACCTCGACCTATACAGTTGTACAATCTGGTAATGAATAGGTGTTTCTTTTTATTAAGCATAGCAGTGTGTTTTCGCTTATTTTAATATCAGGCAACAATGTTAGAAAGTGGCCCCCCCCAAGAATACAATTTAAAATCACTAATGTGATATGGGCCTCTCCGATGGCGCAGTGGTAGCGTCGTCGCCTTGTAATCAAGGGGTCCCGGGTGCGATCCCTGGTGGAGACATGTAGTGGTTCGGATCCCACTTTAAACTGCAGGTCCAGTCCCGATTAGCCTTACTGTGCATAAAGTGGACTTAAAACACCAACTCAACTCAACTCAACTAATGTGATATGAACTTTTTTTTTCACTTGTGTGTATTTGAATATGAAAGTGAGGTACTTTGAATGATTGAGGGGAACAATCACAAATAAGCTTGCAACGGTATTGGGAGGTGTCACGAGTTCAAACTTCAGACGATTTCTGTTAATCTGCTAAGGCAATATCAGTACGAAAAATTTTGTAAAAAAAAAAGAAGAGGCAATTTTAGCTAATGGCAACGATGAGGATGAATAATGGTAATTATGATGAAATTGATGTGTGGCACTTAGAAAACAAAACTTCAAAGTGTATTGCAAATACAGCTACAATTGACCCCCCCCTCCCCAAATACAAGGCAGTTAACAGAGGTGTATTTTTGTTGGTTTACGAGTCTGAGGGCTTAAGTTAGTATGTTCACTATAGCTATACATATTAAAAAATGAAATAACCTGAGCAATAAAATATAACAATACCGATTCTGGCTTTTTGTCGGATGACGTAGTGGTAATGTTGTTGCAATCCCACACCCTGATGGCGTATAGACTTAAATGTTTTGCATAACATGAAATACTGTTAATGGGAATGTGTTGTTTCTAATGTTCAATATAGAAAGCAGATAACAAGAAAAAGAAGAAAAGAAATGTTGCAAGTAGATACGGAGCCTCAACCCAAACACATATATGATCAGACAGGATGTCAACAATGCATTCATAACTAACATGTGATTATTCAAAAATTGAAATAGTGCAGTGGGAAACAATCAACTAACTAACTCTCTAGGCTTTTTAAACCCGAAGAGAGCAAAATACAAGCACAAGCGTAAATAATTAAATAAGTTCGAATCTTTTGATCTAGGTATGGATGCAGACAGGTACTAAGTTTTGTGTGTGAACACAATTGATAATGGAAAATCCCCTTCAATATAATAGCATAGTGGTAATATTGGTCTTGCCTTGTTCCTATCGATAACATAGTGGTTACACGAAAGAAAGAAATAAAATAAAAAAATTAAAACACTGTCCCCTATTAAGAAATATTTCTCGAAATTATTCAACTACTTTTTTCTCTTCCTATCTTCGTAACTAAAAAAATGTTTTGTCAAATGTTTGGATGACTATGAAAATATTGAAACATATGATGTAATAATAAAATGTTGTTGCATTGTAATCAAATGAATTTGTTGAATATGTAGAATATGGTAGGATATATCTTAAAATGTTAGAAGCTTCCAAAAAAAAAAATAAAACTCCTGTAGGATTTTCCGTGTAGCAGTGAGACACACTAACTAACTAACTAACTAACTAACTCCCTAGCCTTCTTAAACCCGAAGGTTCAGCAACACAGGCCTTCTATTTGTCCCTATCTTGAGCAAGTTCTATATACTCTTTTCCATCCCTACCGATTTTCTTTAGGTCCATCTCAACGTTGTCCCTCCATCTTCGTCTTGGTCTTCCTACAGGTCTCTTAAGTAGGCTTAATTTAGGAAATGCATGTTATTTTTTTTCTTCATAAACTTTTGTCTTCTCGTTTAATATCTAAGAAACTAAAAGTTAAAATATACAAAACAGTAATTTTGCCTGTAGTATTATATGGGTGTGAAACTTGGTCTCTTATATTGAAAGAGGATCATAAATTAAGAGTATTTGAAAATAAGATCCTTAGGAAAATATTTCAGCCCAAAAGGGATAAAGAAACAAGTGAATGGTGAAGTTTACATAATTTAGAAGTACATAATTTATGTTAGTTTCCAAGTATTATTAGATTGATGATTAAATCACGAATACTTAGGTGGGCACGAATGAGAAAGGAATAAAGGAGATTTTACAGGAGTCTTGTTGGAAAACCTGATGGTAAAGGACCAAAACGAAGATGGAGATGAATCTAAAAGAAATCTGTAAAGATTGTAATAGAATATATATAAATTTTGCTTAGGATAAGTACAAATTGAACTGTAACCACGAATTTTCAGAATCAAGAGTGCTAGAGAATTAATTAATTAATTAATATTTAATGTAATAAAGGTAGTAATATAGTATTCTTATTGAGAAGAGAATTTCTACAAAACTTATTTTTCCTCGTACGTTTACTAATAGCAGTTACATTTGACATGTTTGACTAATTGCGAATCAACGTATGGAAGCTATTGGAAGCAGTTTGAAGACTGAAATGGCTATGCAAGGACGCTTATTATAATGTTAATATTTTAGTATAATGTTTTGGGAATTGCTTCTCGATAATGTTTGGTATTTAATTTAATCTGTTAGATAAAATACATAATTATTAGAATTTAACGATGGAAAATATGAACAGTGAATGAATGATACGTTTGACTAATCGTGAAGATGAGTATCACAGTACGTTTTTATCGTTCTTATATAAACGTTGCAACGTTTAAGAACGTATAAGAACGTTTACCGAAACGTTTCAACATTGTTTTCACTGAAAACGGTAAACGTTCTTATACGTTCTTAAACGTTGCAACGTTTATATAAGAACGATAAAAACGTACTGTGATACTCATCTTCACGATTAGTCAAACGTATCATTCATTCACTGTTCATATTTTCCATCGTTAAATTCTAATAATTATGTATTTTATCTAACAGATTAAATTAAATACCAAACATTATCGAGAAGCAATTCCCAAAACATTATACTAAAATATTAACATTATAATAAGCGTCCTTGCATAGCCATTTCAGTCTTCAAACTGCTTCCAATAGCTTCCATACGTTGATTCGCAATTAGTCAAACATGTCAAATGTAACTGCTATTAGTAAACGTACGAGGAAAAATAAGTTTTGTAGAAATTCTCTTCTCAATAAGAATACTATATTACTACCTTTATTACATTAAATATTAATTAATTAATTAATTCTCTAGCACTCTTGATTCTGAAAATTCGTGGTTACAGTTCAATTTGTACTTATCCTAAGCAAAATTTATATATATTCTATTACAATCTTTACAGATTTCTTTTAGATTCATCTCCATCTTCGTTTTGGTCCTTTACCATCAGGTTTTCCAACAAGACTCCTGTAAAATCTCCTTTATTCCTTTCTCATTCGTGCCCACCTAAGTATTCGTGATTTAATCATCAATCTAATAATACTTGGAAACTAACATAAATTATGTACTTCTAAATTATGTAAACTTCACCATTCACTTGTTTCTTTATCCCTTTTGGCTGAAATATTTTCCTAAGGATCTTATTTTCAAATACTCTTAATTTATGATCCTCTTTCAATATAAGAGGACCAAGTTTCACACCCATATAATACTACAGGCAAAATTACTGTTTTGTATATTTTAACTTTTAGTTTCTTAGATATAAACGAGAAGACAAAAGTTTATGAAGAAAAAAAATAACATGCATTTCCTAAATTAAGCCTACTTAAGAGACCTGTAGGAAGACCAAGACGAAGATGGAGGGACAACGTTGAGATGGACCTAAAGAAAATCGGTAGGGATGGAAAGAGTATATAGAACTTGCTCAAGATAGGGACAAATAGAAGGCCTGTGTTGCTGAACCTTCGGGTTTAAGAAGGCTAGGGAGTTAGTTAGTTAGTTAGTTAGTTAGTGTGTGTCTCACTGCTACACGGAAAATCCTACAGGAGTTTTTAATTTTTTTTTTTGGTAGCTTCTAAATTTTAAGATATATCCTACCATATTCTACATATTCAACAAATTCATTTGATTACAAAGCAACAACATTTTATTATTACATCATATGTTTCAATATTTTCATAGTCATCCAAACATTTGACAAAACATTTTTTAGTTACGAAGATAGGAAGAGAAAAAAGTAGTTGAATAATTTCGAGAAATATTTCTAATAGGGGACAGTGTTTTAATTTTTTTATTTTATTCTTTCTTTCGTGTAACCACTATGTTATCGATAGGAACAAGGCAAGACCAATATTACCACTATGCTATTATATTGAAGGGGGATTTTCCATTATCAATTGTGTTCACACACAAAACTTAGTACCCTGTCTGCATCCATACCTAGATCAAAAGATTCGAACTTATTTAATTATTTACGCTTGTGCTTGTATTTTGCTCTCTTCGGGTTTAAAAAGCCTAGAGAGTTAGTTAGTTGATTGTTTCCACTGCACTATTTCAATTTTGAATAATCACATGTTAGTTATGAATGCATTGTTGACATCCTGTCTGATCATATATGTGTTTGGGTTGAGGCTCCGTATCTACTTGCAACATTTCTTTTCTTCTTTTCTTGTTATCTGCTTTCTATATTGAACATTAGAAACAACACATTCCCATTAACAGTATTTCATGTATGCAAAACATTTAAGTCTATACGCCATCAGGGTGTGGGATTGCAACAACATTACCACTACGTCATCCGACAAAAGCCAGAATCGGTAATTGTTATATTTTATTGCTCAGGTTATTTCATTTTTTAATATGTATAGCTATAGTGAACTTACTAACTTAAGCCCTCAGACTCGTAAACCAACAAAAATACACCTCTGTTAACTGCCTTGTATTTGGGGAGGGGGGGGTCAATTGTAGCTGTATTTGCAATACACTTTGAGTTTTGTTTTCTAAGTGCCACACATCAATTTCATCATAATTACCATTATTCATCCTCATCGTTGCCATTAGCTAAAATTGCCTCTTCTTTTTTTTTTACAAAATTTTTCGTACTGATATTGCCTTAGCAGATGAACAGAAATCGTCTGAAGTTTGAACTCGTGACACCTCCCAATACCGTTGCAAGCTTATTTGTGATTGTTCCCCTCAATCATTCAAAGTACCTCACTTTCATATTCAAATACACACATGAAAAGGAAAAAAAGTTCATATCACATTAGTTGAGTTGAGTTGAGTTGGTGTTTTAAGTCCACTTTATGCCACAGTAAGGGCTAATCGGGACTGGACCTGCAGTTTAAAAGTGGGATCCGAACCACTACATGTCTCCACCAGGGATCGCACCCGGGACCCCTTGATTACAAGGCGACGACGCTACCACTGCGCCATCGGAGAGGCCCATATCACATTAGTGATTTTAAATTGTATTCTTGGGGGGGGCCACTTTCTAACATTGTTGCCTGATATTAAAATAAGCGAAAACACACTGCTTATGCTTAATAAAAAGAAACACCTATTCATTACCAGATTGTACAACTGTATAGGTCGAGGTTCATAAGCCTCGTCCATCTCATTCTAGGGACTGCATATTTTGTATACAGTTTATAGTGGAATCACAACACAGGTTGTTAAGAATGTCGTCAGTAAATATGAGAATTCTTGCTGTGAAATTTCTATGCTGTTTAACCTAAAAGAATTCGAATCCCTGAGAGAGCCAAGTACTGAGCTTTAGCATTCCATATTAGCAAAATCTTTATGCGTACGTATTTATAACCTCAATTTACTAATCAGGAAATCCCCCTTAGCCAACCAATTAGCACATTTATATGACCTTCTATAGAGGGAGAGGACATGACATTTCCGAGCCGGTATTATTGATGTGATATTCTTAACAGGTTAATGCATCAATCTTTACGCAAACACTTAGGAATATTTGGAATGCAAACAATTCTTGTGACAAAACAAATAATTAGGAAATTCTTTTTAACCAAACAATCAACACAAATCTCTCTTTTTTATAGAGAAAAGGGAAGAGCATAACATTCCCGAGACAATATTATTGATATAATATTCTTAACAGATCAAAAACTTA